>NC_041407.2:7005000-7162500 GCF_900747795.2 Erpetoichthys calabaricus
TCTATCTATCTATCTATCTATCTATCTATCTATCTATCTATCTATCTATCTATCTATCTATCTATCTATCTATCTATCTATCTATCTATCTATCTATCTATCTATCTATCTGTCTTGTCTCCTCTCCTCTTAATCTTCTTTTGCTTAAACTGTAAAGGCTCAGCTCTTTTAATCTTTCTTCATAACTCATCCCCTGTAGCCCTGGAATCAGCCTCGTCACTCTTCTCTGGACCTTCTCTAGTGCTGTTATGTCCTTTTTATATCCTGGAGACCAACACTGCACCCAGGACTCCAGATGAGGCCTCACCAGTGTGTTATAAAGCTTCAGCAGCACCTCCTTGGACTTGTACTCCACACATCAAGGCGCTATATAACCTGACATTCTGCTAGCCTTCTTAATGGCTTCTCAACACTGTCTGGAAGTCGATTGTGTCGAGTCCACTGCGACTCCTAAATCCTTCTCATAAGGTGGACTTTCGATTTTCAGACGTCCCATCGTGCATACAAGTCTCCCATTTTTATGTTATCGGTTGTGCTGCGGTCCCGTGTTTGCAGGCTATTCTGATATGTTGCTCAGCTCACGATGAAAAAGCTCTGCATAAAATAACAACCGGTTGTGCGTTTGGACCCATCATTCCATATTAGGTTTGTAGATCGTCTAATTCGTGTTGCCATCAGGGAAAAGTCGTGTTTCTTCCCAATGATGAGGCGTATCTGTGAGAATTAAAAGATTTGTTGTTTGGTGAAAGTGAAATCCACATACATGAGTGACAGAGATGCAAAGTGGCTGGCACATAGTGCAGGCCGGGGGGTTGGCAAGCGAAACGAGCAGGGGGCGAAACCCCCTAGTATATGTGTATGTGTATGTATATAATATAATATATATATTATACTGTATATTTGTCACACACACACACCTAGGTTGGGCATTGGGTTTAAGATCATGAAATATCAACATCTGATGCTCTAAAGCACATGAAATATAACATTGTAAAATCACGTTCTCCATCCATCCAGGCCTCACCAGTGTGTTATAAAGCTTGAGCAGAACCTCCTGTGACTTGTACTCCACACGTCAGGGCGCTATATAACCTGTCATTCTGTTTGCCTTCTTAATGGCTTCTGAACACTGTCTGCCAGTTGATCGTGTCGAGTCCACTAAGACTCCTAAATCCTTCTCATAAGGTGGACTTTCAATTTTCGGACCCCCCCCCCCCATTGTGTATACAAGCCTCCCAATTTTATGTTATCGGTTGTGCTGCGGTCTCGTGTTTGCAGGCTATTCTGAGATGATCCTCAGCTCACTATGAAAAAGCTCTGCATAAAGTAACAACTGGTTGTGTGTTTGGACCCATCATTCCATATTGGAACGAGAGCATTTGGTAAATGAATGAGTCAGTATTTATTTAATTGGCCGCTCTTTGTTGTGCAGTATAAGGGAGTCACTGTGCCCGTTGTTGAGCTGGCATGCCATTCAAGATAAGATGTCGTATTTCTGGGATGGACTCCCACTCCCAGTGTCCCTGTAATGACCAAACAGTAGATTTCTGAAATAACAGGTGTTGCTCTCTTTCTGTTTGAGCAGCTTAACGTGGAAAGAGGTGTCGAGCTTCAAGAGGCCGCTGCCCAAGTTGTGTGGTTGGCAGCACTCAGCAGTTCTCCGTTGGCATTTCATTGAGAGATTATATCCGTCGCTTTCATCAGCATTGATCTTGTGCTACTTTCACATTTCAAAAACATTATCGGAAGGATTTTCCTGACTGTAGTGATGTAAAATTTCATTTCCAGTAAGAACGCAGTTGCAAGAGTGGCGGTAAGGAAGAGCTCGCTGTCTATTTGATTAAAACCGATTCAACCAGAGAGCAACGTCTGGATCGGGGAATGAGTAAGCAGCTTGTGAAGTGTAAAGCGCTTGTCAATTACAGAGCATTTACCAGAGTCATGAGGGGTGCACTATCGCAGAGGCTCTCCAACTTGTAATGACTTCCAAAACATCTAAATCATATAAAGATGGATTTGTTACATCAAAAACATGAAGGGGGGTGGGGGCACAAAAAAAAGCTCCCTTTCAATGTACCTTCACTGGTCTGCCAGATGGGGTGGCTTTGCCACTTCCTCTCCAGTCTTTTGCTCCAGTTGACAGACGTCTTCCTTTACACCCTACTAGGGGGTCAGTTCTGGGATTGGAGGAAAGTCACCTTGACCCCTCAACCGCCAGGACAGGAAAACTGGAGTAACCACGGAAAACTCACAAAGAAACCAGGAAAACGTGTAAACTCCACACACAGCGTCCGGGCCAGGCTATAAACTGGTTCAAAATGGTTCTGCACTCTTTTTAACTCTATTTATTAACAATTTCAAAAATAAATGACATCACTTTTTTACATAGTCGCCTTCCTTTGTGATACACGTGACGCTCTCAGACTCCTCCCACCTTTATCGTTTCCAACTAAAATATAAAAGTGCAGAAACTTTTGAACGTCCCTCGTATTTATGCACTTTGCAGGTGATTTTATACAAAGCGACTTACAAAAGAGGTCTACATATCTGAGTAAACATCACACTGAGGGACTGTTTAGGAACAAGTATGATGGGACAAGACTGCAAAATTGACCACCGCAAGTGAAGAACTCGGACAAAATGAACGCTAGTTACAAATCTCAGTCAGTTATACAGAACTTCACCAAACAAGGAAGTCTCCAAATGATTCACTGAGGGAGTCAGACTTTCCAACGGAGGTGGGCAGCTCGTTCCACCAACCAGAGTTACATGTAAAATGAGATCTGATGCTACACAGAGGTGGCATCACCAGACGCCATTCATCAAGACACCTGAGTGGGTGAGAAGGAGCAGATGGTCTCACAAGTGTCTCCATATATACAGTCATGCCCAAAAGTTTTGAGAATGACCCAAGTGTTGGTTTTCACAAAGTTTTCTGCTTCAGTGTTTTTAGATCTTCTTGTCAGATGTTTCTATGGTCAGTCTTAATCAGGTTGAGCCGGAGGTGAATTTCCTTCATCCAAGTCCAAATATCGGCACGACAAACCAAGGCAGAGAATCCATGGGGCTGGTTGACAAGGCCTAGTGAAATTGCATTCGAAGAGAAGAGGACCCAGCACCGATCCTTGGGGAACCCCCATGCCTGCGTTTGCCTGATATGACTCTGACATCTCTCCACTCCGAGACACAGGATAGGTAGGATCTGCACAAGACATAGGGTTCAAACCATCTGAGATCGGTCTCAGTACTGGCTGTTAAGATTTAGCTCACAAAGTAGCAAAAATGGTGAGAGGGCAGGAAGCAGGAGTGAATCTCACCAGCCTCACCAAAATTCAGCCTAGCTTCCAGTAGACTGCTTGGCTTTGGCCTACACCAGCCCAAAATGCACATCAAAGCAAATACACAATGAAAGGTCCTGAAAAAACACTTGCCAATCAAGGGAGGGGATCACCGTCAACCTCTGGCTTTGTACTTGGCAAAGCAGTGAAGAAACTATTATAAAAGAGGGATTTAGGAAGGAGGAATAGGAAAAATGCAACTAATTAAATATCAGGAGCAAAAAGTAGAAAGGAGAGGAGATAGACACTGTCTGTAACTGCTGAAAGAACAAGGGGTCCATCCAGGCACCACGTTTAATACAAACAAAAATGAAAATAAAGAATGTAAAGTATAAAGAAAATAATCAGTTGCCTATCGTCCTACAATGCCTAAGCTTTGCCCGCTCCTTGTAAACCTGTTCTGTTTATATTTCAAGTGTTTCCTCGGAGAGCACCATTCTCGTTAGAAATCCCGGTGCTGTCGCTCTTTAAATGGAGCCATGGGCTGAAGCTGTGGGACCTCCAGGAGAAAACCTGGAGTGACATCAAAGGTCATCATGGGACTCGTCCTTCCTTACCCGAACCTTGAAGACATTCCCTATGTGACTTGGTGTGTGTCTCGGCCTTCTTGAGATAGGTCAAGGGTGGGCTTTTTGAGAAATGGTTGTGGTAATTAAACCCAGAACCATGGAGCTGTGATACAGTGGCACTAAGCAGCAGCCACAGCTTCCCAGACGGGGAAACCACAAGAAGAAAGCTAAAATCTAACTTATTTTTTCTAAAAAAAAAAAAATACAGACGGAGCACACCTCAGGAGCATAGCACGGTAATAAGAACTTGATTAAACATCCTTTCAGAAATACAGGGATTAGGAATTTCCCCTTGGATTTGGTGAAATTGGTTGGAAGTGAAGCCGAGATTTTTGCACGGCCGGGCAGAAGAAGAGAACTTTTGATGTGTCAGTCAAGAGGTGCGCTTTGTTTGATTCAATTGACCTCCCCTGCCTTGATTTGTGACAGCTTCTGTAGCACAGGGTAGGACTCTCTGTGATCCCCGGCCACAAAGGAGGTTACAAAGGAACTGTGCGGCATGGAAGGCAAATTCCCTGAAAGGTTGGAAAACCCGCAGGGTACTTCGTTCAGCTCTCATGCTGGCACCATTTCTGTTGACTTTGAGTAACCTTCAAGCGAGACGTATGGTGGGGGGGAGCGGTGGGAGAGCTGGCTGCTGGTTTTGTACGTCGCACAGCTTGTTATCGGTACCCTGAAGATGAGCACTCTGGGATATTCTGATGTTAATAACATTATAGAAATAAAAAAAAACTATTTGCAAATATCGTTTACGGCTCACACAGCACGGAATAGAATCGTCAATTAAATTCTCGTAGTTTGGTTCCATGGTAGCTAGTGCTTCTTCCACACAACTCAAAGGATCGGAATTGTGTGCTCTCCTTATGTCTGTGTCATCTTCTCCGGTTTCTCAGATTTACTGCAAGTAGGCCGAACATGGGCACGGTACCACCTTACACGCAGATGATAGGGTGACTTGGTCCTGAGTCAGTAAGTTAGTGAGTGTGTGTGAGTGCAGACCGTCTAAGACCTGATCCTGAAAATTTGTAAATTGGTAGATGATGTGAATGATGCTGGGTTGAGGGAAAAGACAAAACCGGCCCATAGCGGAGTGTGTGTGTGTGTGTATCTTATGATCAGGCCCCTGTTGTGTAAACATGTCACAGCCATAGCAAAAGGGAGCCTTTCTGTCGGGATCTTCACCAACCTGCCAAGAATCACTTTAGGCAGCCAGTCCCAACACTACTACTACTTGCAGGTTTTGGCCTGTCCAGGCCCAAAATGGGCAGCTGGCTTTAAAATTTCAAAAAGACCTCAAATGTTGAAAAATATACCAAATATGCCTTACAAGACAGTGAATGACTGTAAACCTCTGGCATGACAGACAGTGGATTCAGAAAGCCTTCACGTTCTGCCCATTTTCTTGTGCTGTAGATTTCACTTTAAATGAATACATCTGCCATTTTTGCCCATCACTCTCCACTCAATGACCCTTAATGACAGTGAAAATATGTTTTTCAGGAAGGTATGCAAGTTTATTGAAAATCAACACCTTTCTGATATTTAAGAAGAGAGACAACTGGAAGTCGGTATTCAAACCACACCATCCAGTTACAACAGAAGTAGAGAGGTCCAACGCATGATAGTCCCAAAAATGGCGACTAGAGTGAGAGAGGAATTGCTAAACCCCAGCTAGTCACAAAAAGGGCCAACGTAAACTCATTATAAATAAAAATATTAAAATGCTCTGAGGCACAAAATAAGCTCAGAGGAGCACAAGAGGCCAAAGGAGTTACCTGAAACAACAAAGAGAAACAATTTCCCAATACAAACATGCAAGGGTACAGAGGGCAAAAATCCCATAATTCACAAAAGCACAGAAAATCACAAAAGACACTCACCAACGTCAGTGCATTCAATGAACCGCAAGGGACCGTGAGTTTCTGGCAAGCTTCGTCTTCCTCCTCCTGACTCTGGTTCCCCGCATGGAGTGAAGCGGCTCCTTTTAAGCAGCCCCTGAGAGTACTCCAGGTGGTTTATCGGTGTTACTTGGAATCACTCCCAGGTGAGATGAAAGATCAAGGTAAGGCTCTGCAGCTCCCCCTGGTGGCCCCCACGGAACCCAACAGGACTGTACCAAACTCCAACTCCCAGCATGCCAGGTGGGGATCCATGGTGCCACAGCCGCCCAGGAGGGCTGCCCTCTAGTGTCCCAGGGAAGATATTACCCCGTGGATACTCTCCCCCTGGTCCTTTCATCTAGTTGGTGTCCTGGTCAAGTAATGGCCATGGTCGTCCGTCACATATATACAGTATATATATATCTTATATATAAAGTATGTCTGTCTGTTCAGCCTGGAAGTGCGAGGCTACGGCATGAAGCACAATAAAGTGACTCTGTTGTCAAAGTGAAACCGACAAGAAAAGAAAAACTAGCTGCTAATACACAATTGAGGTGAGCACATTGGCAAAATGAAACCTCTGAAGAAAGAGAAACTCACTTAGCCGCTAATAGACAATGGAGGCGAGCACGTCGGCAAAATGAAACCGCCGAGGAAAGAGTACCTCGCTTAGCTGCTAATTCACAACTGATACGATTGATTGATTGAAGTGCCAGAATCCATGGTTTCTAGGAGCCCGGGCCTTTACAGCACCGGCTTACACAGCTATATGTATGTATATATGTGAATAGCCTTGACACACAAAAAGGGTTTGGGGTAGCCACCCGCATACTTAAATCCTGGTTGCAAAAGGCAAATATGTTGCACAGTTGTATACAGAGTTAAGTTCAAAAACAGAACTGAATACAGAGTGGAGGTTGTCTTGCTTTTAAGACAAGTCGGTGGAAGTGATGTCATCAGGGCCCGGAACCGGAAGTGACGTTCTTGGGGTTGGAACCGGAAGTGAGATCATCAGGCCAAAACTGAAAGTGACGTCGGTAGAGTTTCCTGTATTTGGTCTGCAGAGATAACAGAGAAAGGGTTAGTGCACCCTGTCACCCCCCAGCCTGGCGTGGAATTACCACCTGTTGGTCCTTTTAGCTGCCTCCCATGCGCACGTGTGTGACCATAGTATATAGGACAGAATGTCCGTTCTTGTCTATCTGCCTGTATCTTCCTTACACAATCCTACACCATTTGACCAATCTGGACTAAATTTGGCATAGTTGCTCTCTGGGACCCTATGGACAAGACGGACTACTTTGGAACCTAACATTTTGACCGTGGGGGTCCCAGTGAGTTTTCTTTTTCCTGTGTGCTACAGCGTGCACACCAGTGCCACCTGCTGGCTCAGAGCAAGTGAAACATCCGAACTGACTGAAGTCAGACAAAATGACCAGAGCTTACTTAACATGACTGACCCGGGCAATGCCACATGTGCTGCTTCTATCAGCTGTCATATGCAATGGAGCATCGTGCGCTTGTACAGGTGGCGTTGGGTGAAGCTTGATCGAGAGTGGAGGTGCAGCGCAACACAAAGGAGAATTTAAGGGTTGTTGTTTATCTCCTGCTTTGTCAGCTTTTCTTTATAATTGACTTGTCCATCTTGAACTAAGAGGATGAGTCAGACAGGACACCATGATTGGTTACAACCCAGCAAGAAGTTACTGTAATGATGGAATCCAATCGGACCCGAAAAGAACAAATTCTTGACTCACGAGAGCAGAGATGTTGATAGAGAAGCAGTGTGGATGCCGGGTAGGATGGCAAGAAATAACAACAGGGTTGCCATTTAAAAAAACACATAAACCGTTGCTTTCTTTCCTTAACCCATTCTACAAATATACCCGCGCAACGGTGGGTACCGCAGCTAGCGATAAAATAAAAAAAAAAACAAAGAAAACAGACATAAATAAGTAATTTGAGCTCCAGCCAGACCGTGGCTGAAACATCACGCAGAGGCCTTTAACATTCTCAGCCCCATCCCTGGTGGCCTCCTCCGTGCTTCTAGCTCACTAATGGACTGTGACATTAGAGAAACAAAGTAAAGAAGAGTGGAAAGTACCTCGGAGTAAATGGCTCAGCCCAGGTTTGCAGGTAGGGCAGGGGGGCCTGAGAGTTCCCAAAACATCTCCTGTTATTGCAGTAACCTTATAATAATAGAAATACACTCATATATTTACCGTTAAGTGTGTACTTATAATAAAATAGAATGTTGTCAAGCTGAAAAATCCCTTTGAAGATCATGGGGTACTGGCATCGGGCCCCAGGGCATGAACCAACCCAAGATGGGTCACCAGCCCGTCACAGAGCACCACTCACATAGGACATAAATTGAGATTCAGCAATCTGATGGCAGGACATGGGAGCTATGAAGAGGCAGCGTTAGCTGCTGTGCCGCTGTGCTGCCCCTCGTCTGTTTATTTAGCTGTCTGTTAATAGCATTGCTGTAGTCCACTAAAGAACGGTTAATATCAAGATTTCCCATCATTTCTGGGCCCTTTCTTCGGCTTGTTATGCTGTTAAACTGTTTCATTTACTCATCGTAAATGCTGTTGAAAGCTCATTTTTTATATCACTGAGAAAACTCGGCCCGCTCAGGAGGGGCATAATGAAATTGCATAAATGTACTCTCGCCATGGAATCTAATTTATTTCTCTTGTTTATTATTGAGAGGCAGCTATTATGAAATACACAACTTGGGCGCCGTTTGAATTGAAAGTGCTGGTTTGGGGCCCTTTAAACTGATGATTGTGGCCTGATTCAATTTGGTGCCAGTTAGAACGCAAATATTGCCGGATAATTGACAGAGATTGGTGTGGTTTCCAATACTAATTCACCAGACGCAGCTTTTAGGTCACTGGGCAGCTTCAAAATGGCACTATTAAATGCTGGATGCCAATAGGAGTAAATCTGGGTTAGTAGTGCGATGTTGGACCCCCACCTTCCCCGCCTCATTAACTCTCCGGACCCCCCCTAAATAATTGAAATTCAAACAACAGGTCGAGCTGCTCTAATTCACTCGGTGCCCGTTCCTCGGTTGGCGTGACCGAGGGTTGGTTGTAGCAGCAGCTCCTCACAGGCTGGGCGGGAAGGCGAGTGCTGCACAGGAGGGGCGTGGCTAAGGGCTTGAGTGGCAGCTGCCTCAACAGGAAAGGGAGGAGCTTCCTTTGAGAAGGTTCAAGACTCTTATGGAGTTATACGTTTACAGGTTTATGAAGTCAGAGTGTCATTTAATAATTTTATGGTGGTTTCAGATAACTGTTGGAGTCAGACAGGGCTGTATACGTTCTCCCACCCTCTTTAACGTCTTCCTTTAAAGGATCAGGACTGATGCGCTGGAGGACCATCTTTGAAAAGTCCTCATTGTAGCCAGGGCCATCAACGGCCTTTGATTCACAGATGATGTCGATGGTTTGGTCGGCAAAGAGGAAGAACTGGCTAAACTTGTGGAACGTCCGGACAGAACACCCACAGCTTATGGCATGGAAATCAACCCAGAAAAGTCCAAACCAATGAGAAAAGACTGATTAAAGGAAGAGGTCAAAAACTCGAGGCCATCATATGTCAGCCAGGGCTGCTCGTTTGATCTCTTTTTTTGTTCACTTTTGTCTCATTGTTTTATGTCATTGTTACTTTTGTTCATTATTTGCTGTGTTGTCTATGCTCCATATGGTTTGTGGGTGGTCCCCCCAAGAGGTGGGACCCTCTGCCCTATAATTCCAGTCAGTCTCCCACAGTTCCTGGTGGTTCTTTGTAAATGCGCTCCGGAGTTGGTGGGCTTACTTGTGTTTTGCTGTGCTTAGTGTTTTTTTGATATTTTTGAATCTGTTTGATCTTCTGCTCTGCTGCTTTGACCTCTCATTGGAGGTCAGCACACAACGCTGGCTTCCTGTGATAGGCTGGCATACCCTTCCAGGGCTTGTTCTAGCTTTGCACCCAATTCTGGTCTCAATAATAAACTGGTATCCCCTCCAGGGTTGACTTACACTTTGTCCCCAATTTCAGCTTCCAGATATAAAGTGGCATCACTTCCAGGGATGGTTTCTGCTTTTCACTCAGTGCTGGCCTCCAGTTATAGACTGGTATCTCTTCCAGACTTGGTTCCTACTGTGTGCCTGATGCTGACCCATTGTAATAGCGCTTGTTCCTACTTTGAATACAACACTGGACTCCACTTATAGAGCAAACTTGGTTCTTGTTTAGTGTCTGATGCCAGGCTCCACTCATACAGACTGGTATCACTTCAAGGGTCACTTTTGCACCCCATTCTGCCCCCAGCATTAGACTGACATCCCACCCAGGACTCGTTTCTGCTTTGCACCCAATGCCAGCTTCCAGGATTAGACTGGCATCCCTTCCAGGGATATTTTCTGCTTTTCACTCAGTGCTAGCCTCCTGTATTAGATTGACATTCTTTCCAGGGTTTGTTCCTGCTGTGAATATGTGTTATAGAATGACATTGCTTCAGGGTTGGTTCTTGTTTCAAGGCTAAGGCCATTCCCCACTAATAGAGACTGGTATTACTGCAAGGGGCACTTTTGTACCCAGTTCTGACCTCTGTAAAAGACTGACATCCCATCCAAGATTCTTTCTTTTTTGCTTTGTGCCTGCACTAATAGACTGGCATTCCTTCTAGAGTTTGTTCCAGCTTTACACACAATGCTGGACTCCTGTTATAGACTGGCATCTCTTCCAGGGGTTGGTTCTTGCCATGTGCCTGAGGCCAAAATCCTGTACTAGACTGGTTTCACTTCAAGGATCGCAATTGCACCCAATTTAGCCATCAGTAATAGACTGGCATCTCATCCAGGACTGGTTCTTTGCTTTGTGCCCAATACCAGCCTCTAATAATAGACTGGCATACCTTCTAGAGTTTATTCCAGCTTTGCACACAATGCTGGACTCCTGTTTTAGACTGACATCCCTTCCAGGATTGGTTCTGAATCCAGATTCTGGCCTCAGTAATAGACCAGCATCCCATCCAGGACTGATTCTTGCTTTGTGCCCAATACCAGCCACTAATAATAGACTGGCATCCCTTCTAGAGTTTGTTCCAGCTTTGCACACAATGCTGGACTCCTGTTTTAGACTGGCATCCCTTCCAGGATTGGTTCTGAATCCAGATTCTGGCCTCAGTAATAAACTGGCATCCTTTCCTGGGTTTGTTTCTGCTTTGTGCCCAGTGCTGGCACCTGTGATCCTACGTCCACATGTACAATATGGAGAGAAGTCATTCAGTTTTACCCTGCTAAGCCCGCTCCCATGTACACTAATTGCACATAAGGGATGGCTAAAAGAGGGTCAGCTTAAAAACAAGCACTGAACCTAAATCCACTTTTTTTCAAAATGCAACCCAAAGGGTTAAAAGTTGCCCCCTCCCCACCCAAGTTTGACACCTTCTCCCTGGGAGTGAATTAATTTGGGGGTCTGTGATGGCTTGACGGCTACTTGGAGAGCACCGACTTGACAATTTGTCCGGCTTTATTTCAAGCTGTCAATGATCAGAATGCTTACAGGTGACGGATATGAATGCGCAGTGACAGAAGCGGCTCAGGCGAGGTGATGGCGCGCAGATGATTGTCAACACGGCAATCCGTGAGGGAATACGAGGGACGTTGGGGATGGAGAGGTGGTGGTGGTGGTGGTGGTGGTGGCGGATGGGGGGGGGGGGGGTAGGTGGTCGGATAAATGAACGCAGTAATGAGCAAATCGAATTGGCTAATTCAAAATCATAAGACGTACTGTAGGTCAGCCGTAAGGCCGGCAAAAGCGGCCGGAGCAGAAGGATAATCTGTCTGAAGAGGGGCAGTCGGAATGGAATACCAAGTGCAGACTGGGAAACTGCACAGCTTGATCTTCACCCACAGGTCAGCGATGGGCATCCATACTTTGTGGAATGTCTGAATTGTTCCTTGCATATAGTAAGCGATACACAGTTAGGTGTGCTGGGGGTCAAAAGGCCTGAAAAAGGGTCATAAGATACCTGAGGCTGGTGGACATCCATTTGACGTTGGTCTCCAGAACTGGGACTGTGGATCCAAATCACAAGAGTCATGCTGTTATTTTGAGTCTTTGTTGTCCTCTCTTCCGTTGTCAACTGGCCACATGTCAGGTGTCATGCTGGTGGGCTTGTCTTGTCACCGTCGTCTCATGTTAATTACAGTGACATTGCTCTGTTTTGCTAGGCGTTCAGCCTCATTTGTGAATTTGTATATGGAACTGATATCTGGTGAGATTACAGCTGGACACCTGTGCGAGCGCTCGGAGCTCGGTGCGGCCAAACCTCGGGACACGTTTTAAAGGCTCAGTATCACCAGTGGTCACCTCCTGCTTGGTTCTCTTAAGACTGTCGTCAAGTAGCCTTTCATGTGTTGCTCAGGGTCTTCTTGCAGGTCATAAGGTGACTTTGGGTTCTTGTCACTGGATTTTTATTCTCAGAGGCTGGTCTGGGGATGGTGCCTGGGGGTCGTTAGACCGACTTTTATTCATCCCAAGGGGAAATTCAGACGCATACAGCATACATAAACAACAAGGATACAGACTCACGGGACAGATGATACAATCAATCAATTAATCGATACATAGAAATAAACTTAACAAGCAGATCACGTGGGAGCATTGACTGATGGTAGTGGGCAGAAAAGACCCCCAGAGGTGCTTAGTAGCACACCATAGAGGAGGAGGAGGAGGAGGTTGGGAGTGTGCGCTGATTTACAGCACATTGCTGTACCCACCACACAGCAAAGCACCCGGATTGAGATCTGAGCTTGTGGCTAAAAGTGTTGCAAGAGAGAGAGCGCCTCCTGGAGGAGATTTGTCATGATGGCATCCAATTTTGTCACAATCGACTACACCACCACAGCTTCAAGTGTGTCCAGGGATGGCCTCATGACAGAGCAGGCCCTCCTGCTTCTATTCAGCTCTGGTTGCTACCCCAGGGTGCAGCAGCATAGAGCACCACACTGGTGACTATGGACTGGTAGAACATTTCCAGCACACATCCAAAGATTGGGGTCTCCTTAGCAAGTCCAGTCTGCTAAGGCCCATCTTGTGTTGTCAGACCAGTCCAGTTTGCTGGTACATGTAGCTCTGCACCAGTTCCACATCCTCCCCCTGAATGGTGACTGGTCTTGGAGGTCCACCAGGAGCTCTCTTGTCTTGCTGATGTCGAGTTGAATGTTGTTGTTGTCCCCGCTCCACAAGATGAAGTCCTCCACAGCGTTCCTGAGCTCCAACTCTTCTCAATTATTAACGCAGCCTATGGTGGACAAGTCAGCTGAACATTTCTATAGATGGCAAGTGCTGGTAGTCTGTGGTGTAGAGGACAGGACAGACCCCTGAGGTGCCCCATTGTTACACACCACCATGTCTGACACGTAGCCCCTCAGCCTCACAAACTGCCCTCTCTTGGACAGGTAGCCCATCATCCAGGAGACTGTGGGGGCGTCAAGATTCAAAGATGGTTACAGCACCTCAGAATGGTGACCAGGTAACCCTCAGCCCCTTCTGCAGGCTTTTCGTTTAGGTGTGACAAATGCAATACAAAAAGAATTGAATTAAATGAGACCAGGGAAAGAGCTCAGGAGCTGGTAACAGAAGTGCCAACCACTGCGCCACCATGCCATCTCTGTGACTTACCGCTTGTCTCACACGTGCAAATGGGAGGCATCTAAAGGGCTCGAAGGAAGGTAATTCCATGCCAGAGCAGGGGGTGGCGAACTGCACTGATCCCTTCACTCTTTCCACTGCAGACCTGTTACGGGAAATTTCACCCGGCCTTCATGATGTCACTTTCCGGTCACGAGCCCGATGATGTCACTTCTGGTTCACACGACGTCACTTCTGGTTACGAGCCCCATTGACTTCACTTCTTGTCCAGACGACGCCACTTTTTCCAGTCACAAGCCTGATGACGACACATCCGGTCACGCACCCCGATAGTGTCACTTCCAGTCCAGAGGACATCACAACCAGGCCATAAGCCTGATGACGTCACTTACGGTACAGACTACGCCACTTCCGGTCAGGAGCCCTGGTGACCTCACTTCCGGTTCCTGTCATAATTGCTTCACTTCCTCTGCCCCTCCATCTTGACCTCGCCAGTCAGTTCTATTTCGGACACCAAATCTGTGCACAATCACTCATTTTGCACCCAGGATCAGTTATACGAGAGGCTGCCCCAAACCTTTTTTGGCTCTTTGTCTCATCTTTTGACACGCTACAATAGAATTTTTATTGTCTCCCAGCTATTCTTTTCCACTCAACAGACTAGGCTTTAATAGAATTATTGTATGTATGTAGGGCAGCATGGCGGTGCAGTGCTTAGCAATGCTGTCCCACAGACCTAGCAGTGTGGGTTTTAGTATTTCTGTGTGGACTTTGCATGGTCACTGTGCAGTTCTCCTACTGGCATTCCAGTTTTTCTACCAGGTCCTCAAATATGTGTGAGATACGAAGGAATTGGCAATTTTAAACTGGTGCCAGTGGGAGTGACTGTATATGTGTGTGTCCTGGGACAGACTGGCAACACGTCAAGGAGTATCTCTCTCTGTCTCTCTCTCTCTCTTTCTCTCTGTGTCTATTTACATACATAAATATTGTGGTCAACCAGTAGTGAAGAAAAACCGTAGTAGCATGGTGGTGGTAGCTTCAGGCTATGGGAACAGAATCGAGGGAAGGATGAATGATGCCAAGTACAGAGAGAGAGGTCCTTGAAGAACACCTCCTTGGACTGTGGTGACAACAGGTCACCTTTCAACATGATGATGACCAAAAGCTTCGACAACCAAAACAACCCTGGCGTGCCTTGAGGACATGTCTCTGAGTGTCCCTAAGTGTTCTAGCCTTACACCCCACAGAACACGTGTGGGGAGACCTGAAGATGGCAGCTCGTAGACGCTTCCTGTCCAACCTAATGGCACCTCGGAAGGATAAGATAAATGCGTGCAAAGCTCATAGAGACTTTGCCACGAAGACTCCAAGCTGGAATTGCTGCCCAAAGGGGTGTTTACAAAGTACCAAACATCACATCTGAAAACTTTTTAAGAATGAGCGATGTCAGTTTTTAATTTTTATTAAATCTGCAAACCTTGCTGTTTGCACTTTTATCTTTGTGGATTTTTGGGGGTCAAAAATGGCAAATTTTAAACGAATGACAGGATTCACAACAAATGATTTAGAAGCAAATCCAAAATTTTGGTACTCTTAGCTGACTATGATAAAAAAAAAAAAAAAACCAAAATGACTTTCTGACAACAGTAATGAGTAACACCAAGGTCAAAGTGAACATTAAAGTACAAAATAATAACAGAAATGAATTCTTCAAAACCCCTAAAATCATAACACCACCGACAGTTGGAGACTAAAGCTGATGAGCATGACTCACTTAGGTGATAAATTGTTATGCCGCTAATAAAAGTTGATGTCTTTTAATCAAGGACTTTTTATTATTGTCTGCCACTCAGCACAAAAGGAGGTGCCTGAAGTTCCTGCAGCTTATCTTAAAAACTCCTCAGGATAAACCAGTCGTTGTAGTCGATGGGCACGCGGCTGAGTACTGCTGATGTCCTGGAGGGCATGCCGTGAAAATCTGGCAAACTCAGAAAGCTTGGCCACCACCTCACAAGGAGCCTTTTATTCATTCATTTATTTTCTAGCCCACTTATACAGGTCACAATCCAAGAGGCCTTCCATCCTGGAAGCTTTGAGCTCAAAGTGGGCACCAACTCTGCAGAGGGTGGCAGTCCATTTCAGGGCACACTGATTCATATGGCATCAGAACATCATATTATCCAAGTCACTAAATCGAGTTCAGGGTTGAGGGGGCCACGTCATGTCCCAGAAGGATCAGGTGTGAGGTCAGAATGAGCTCTGGAGGGGTGGCCAGTCCATAGCAGGGTACTTTCCCTCATATGTATCAGTGACCACCAGCCTACTGTTGATTGATATTTCACAATAGCTGCTCTGATTTCAGTGAGATCAGATTCTCTGTGTGTTTCTGAAGTTACAGATGTGTGTTTTGAGAGAAAACAGTTGGTGGCTGTGATTCAGTAGAGCTCTGTCCTCGTCAGACCACAGACAGGTCTCATATACCAGGGTGTTACGCCTTACATTAAGAATGGTGGACTGAGAAATGGGGACAACCAAAGTCAAAACCAGAGACCTGGCCTGATTTGTGCTACTTTATACCTTCTTCATTTATAAGCATTATTCTAAATCCACTTGTGATCTGATGTCATTCTGGTTGTTCTATCGTAACGTTAGCCATTTCAATAAATCAGCAGACTTTTCCCGTTTCCTTAGAGATGTGTGACGTGGCGAAGATGAGTGTCTCAGGTATGCCTTTCACTGATATAATGTGCAAGCTAGGTAGCCTCCATTTAGCAATGCAGGCAGTCATTGTTCACCTTGAGGTATGGTGAAAGCTGGGCCTTGGCATGGTGGCCTTGTCAGGGTGCATCCATTGTGCTTTGAATTCACTTCTTGTTTAACAATCAGCTAAGCTGAAGCCGTGAAATGAACGCAGCCTGCCTCCCCTGTGCAAAAGCTAAAGGTAATGAATGAGTTAAGGTAAAAGAGGGAGGGGCCTGGTAAGCCACACCCCCACATACACCAGAGATGAGGCTTAGTTTAAACTGGGGTGAGAGGGACTGAGGGTTTGGGGAGGGCATTCAAGTCAGATGGCATCTCCTCTGAATCACTCATTTCCTTGGCCTCCACAAAATGGAGACAAGCTGATTTACACTGGAATCTGTATTGAGGGAAATTTCCTCTTAGTCTCTACTTGCCATTTTCTATCTATCTATCTATCTATCTATCTATCTATCTATCTATCTATCTATCTATCTATCTATCTATCTATCTATCTATCTATCTATCTATCTATCTATCTTATAGTGCCTTATATATGTTTCTGTCTATTATATTGTGCTTTTCATATCTATGTCTCTTTCAATCTTCCTATCTAGTAGTAGTAGTAGTACTTACACATGTACAGATTATAGTGAAATGCTTACCAATACACAATACATTTTTACTGCTAAATACCATTATAATTTCATAAGAATACATAACTTTAGACTTGCCGTGTGCCCACAAAATAAAATTGTCATTAGGTACAACCAACACAGTGTAATGATCATTTAACAACAAGAACAACACATTTGTTTCCAAAGAGTACCTAGATAGTATTACAGTAATGCAAATGTGAGTGCATAAAGTGAGGTTTATTCATCTGTGCCCACCTGGCATATTGGTCATCCAGTAAGTACATACAGTGTGGGCCTTAAGGGTTCATTGAAAACAATTCAAATTCATAATGAGCAGCTCACTGTGCCAATGTGACCCAAAAACAGGCCTAAAATGAATCATAGTGTTTTGACAATAATCTCAGTCCCTAAAGGTCATCTATCTATTATATAGTGCCTTTCATATCTATCTATCTATCTATCTATCTATCTATCTATCTATCTATCTATCTATCTATCTATCTATCTATCTATCTATCTATCTATCTATCTATCTATCTATCTATCTATCTATCTATCTATCTATCTACTTGAGCAATTGTTGGGCCCAGTTGGTCAAACCCGTCTTGCTGTTATCCAGCCTGTTTAAGTGTTGGCAGGGCCCGCTCACTTCACCCACATTGATACCCTACACCTCTAATGCCCTGCAGTGCCCTGTCCCTTTCCCTCTATTGCTGCTGCTGATTTTATTTCCTTTTTAAGGTCTCATAGTTCATTCAGTGCCTCCTAAAGTCACTCAGACGTCATTTGGATGAGGTCTTACTGCTGCTCTGTTCTTTCTCCAGAGAGCTTGACTCCACCTAAGCTGAACAATTCTCACTATAACTTGAAATTTTACCCGTTGATGTGATTACTTTAAGTTAAAAAGGCGTCTTCATCTTCTTATTACTTAGAACAGCAACAGAACTAATTGCATTTTCAATTGTTTTACGATGAGAGGATGTGCTGCCTTAATGTTGTCAGATGTGCATTTCTGAGGCAGCGAGTTTTCAGAGCTTAACTGTTTATGTGCCAGCGTTGTTTCATTTTCTTCTAAGAAGCATCTTTTTCTGGTAATGCTGATAATCTCAGCCCCACCAATGCCCTTCATGCTCAGGACTAATAAAAAGGTGCTGATGCCTTCTCATATTCTCTATTCAGATTGTTCAGTTTCACTTTACATCCATTGATAAAGTCTGTCTTGGATTTCTTAGCAACTGCAGTTATCCTCAAGTAAGCTCTGAAGTTCTTGATATCGTGATCGGGTTAAACTTGAAATGATATTTTCTAATTCTTATTTAGAATCTACAGTATGTATGATGTAGTAGTCTCTTATGTTCCTTGTGGGTGGAGCCCTAAGAGGTGGGGCCACTCTGAACCAGAACCAGAACCAGAACCAGAAAACGATATTCTCGATGAAAAAGCATTCAATTAACGCCAATGAACCACTGAAGGACCGCCCTCAGCTGCACCTTAAGGTCCTTCAGTGGTTCATTGGCGTTCATTGAATGCTTTTTCATCGAGAATATCGTTTTCTGGTTCTGGATGTATAGTTTCTGTTTTTTGGCTTCTGGTTTCCAGATTGTGGGCTTGGACTTGTTTGCAGTGTGCTGCCTTTGTAGTCATATCTTTTTGTCATGTTTTTTGGTTTAATTTATAAAAATTATCTTGTTTCTCTCTCTAACCAGTGGTTTATGGTTTCCTTTCCCAAAAGAGGCATTTCTGATATATTATTGTCTTGACCCTAGGAGATCCAAAGCACATTAGTCCCAAAAAGTTGCATAAATGCCCTCTAGAGGGAGCTATACCATCAAACCTCGGCCAGATAAATGGGCAAACACAGAAAGTTTCTAAAAGTAAAAAAGTTTCATTTCCTCAAAATGCTCCACGTGAAGTTCTCATGGAATGGAAAACTCATAAAGGAGTTTCCTAAATCCATAAGATAATCCAATGCAAACAAAGTTTAAAAGCAGAATCCGAATAAGAGAGCAATAAGGTTCAATAAATCAAAGCATCAAAAACAGGAAAACTCACCACTCCCTGGCACATTTGAAATGAATCACCAGGAACAATCAGTGACCCTCCAGATTTATAGGTGGTGATTGGCAGGTGGTCTGACCTCTTGAGAAATCACCCTCAAAACACACAGAATGTAACACAGGCATTGATAATTAGGAAGATAATAAACAAAAGTAACATTAACATAGATAAAAAAGACTCAAATATGCAGAAAAGGGACATAAAATATCGATTTGAAGCCAAGCCTGGGGAGGAACCCTGACTGAAACGTGACAATGTTGGGACATTAAAGTAGGTTTTCAACCTCTGAAATTCCTTTTATTGGGCCCTTGGAGGCCAAAGCCTAAAAGTAGAGTATGGGGTCAGGCTGATTGGGGTGAGGTCTGTTTAATGAGCAGGCATGGAGAAGATGCTGGGTCGTTTTAGAGGCCTGACACCCTATTGGGATTTTGAGTGTACAGAATCATTTTATCAAAACATTTACAAAATATAATGAGAATCACGGCAGATCATTTTCAAAATTGTTTTTCTGCAACTTGCAACTGAAGAAGTTAACAAACAGTGAGCCATCACTTTTCTCAGCTCTTAGATTTGATTTTTTTCTGTTTTCTTTTCAAATTACAGCTTTTTTCATGTTTAGTATTTTGTTAGTTGACTTTATCTTCAACCTTTGGTTTATAGAAGTTCACAAATAAGCAGCTGCAAATATGTCACTAACTGCAGCCTCATTGTATCGCATACAGCCAGGTGGCAATAGATAGATAGGTACTAAAGGCACTATATGATAGATAGATAGATGAAAGGCACTATATAACAAAACAGATAGATAGATAGATGAAAGACACTATATAACAGATAGATAGTGTGAACTCACAAAACAGGGCGTCATTCGCGTTCATCTCTGCTACACTCCACATGCACCTCTGAGCCACGTTGACTTTTCATTATTCTTTTCAGTTACAACGCACGACCGCGTCCACCATCGCAAACTGTTTTACACGCCATGGTCTTAGAGTTGGTGGGCGGGTCTCTGTGAGTTGCTCTTGCCGAGCGGGCACATGACCAGGCGGTGTGTATGCTTCAAGAACGAGGGTGGACGTGGCAGGACTATCTAAGAAGAGGCATGTTTGTCGCGGATGTGAATCGCTGTATGCGGCGTGTAAAACAGTTTGTTTGTCGCGGATGTGAATCGCTGTATACAGCATGTAAAACAGTTTGTGAGAGGTATCCCATGGTCTTAGAATTGGTGGGCAGGTCTCCGTGAGTTGCTCTTGTGACCGGGCACATGACCAGGCAGTGTGTATGCTTCGAGTGCGAGGGTGGATGCAACAGGACCATCTAAGAAAAATCATGTTTGTCGCGGATGTGAATCGCTGTATGCGATTAGTCACGGACAATTGTATGTTGCCCTCTCCAGAGTTCAATCTTTTCATTCACCTACAGTCGTATCCTCAAACCCACCCCATTTGGACAACTGTGTCTTTCAGGAAGTGTTCACTCATCAATACATAATTATGCGGCATATGCTATGCCGCGGGTTGGCTAGTATAAAATAAAATGTGTACGTTTTAAAAGAAGTTATAGAGCAATATGAGTTGATCTTAAAATCATTACAGTTAATGTCTTTTCTTCTTTCTCAATAGATAGATAGATAGATAGATGAAAGGTACTATATAACAGATAGATAGATAAAAGGCACTATATAACATGATAGATAGATAGGTAGAAATTAAGACTGTCGCTTAAGATTCTATTATAACAAACACCAACACACACATAACACCTCCTGACTTGGCAAATGATAAGGCAGCCATTTGCCATCTAATATCAGACTTGTAGGTGGCAGTACGATTAATCAGATTATGGTCGGATCTCCCTGATTGTATCACAGGTTTACATTTAAAGGTATTTAAGATTTAAACTGAACAGGTCCAGCTTGTTACGTCCACAAATGGAACATGACACATACTGATGGAAATTTGTCGTAGTTCCTTCCAGACTTTTCCTGGCTGAAGTCACCATATATTCTGAATGATTCTTTTGACACAGCATCTCCACACATTTTTGATGATTGCAAGGGGACCAGGAGATGTCACGTCAGACAGGCTCATAGTGAGGAACAGGCAAAGGACAGAACCAAAATGACAGCAGTAATAAGGGAAAAGAACATAAGGGCTGTAAGAGACAAAGAGACAAACCAAGAGAAAGGTTTGGGGAAGCCATCCCATATACTTCAATAATAAGGCAAGAAAACAACACCACGAGTAGTCTTGATAGACTGAGTTCTCAACTGAACTAAACTGTGTTAGGCAGTATGCCGGTTTTATGGAGGAACAGCAGGAAGGGGTGTGTTTTTAGGGTAGGAGACAGAAGTGAGCTCATTTTCGAGGCCGGAAGTACTGAGCTCATTTTCGAGGCCGGAAGTACTGGAAGCTGGATTGAGGGTATCAGGAGGACTTTTCTTCTGAGGGTCTTCAGAGGAAGAAGAACAGGCCTTAGTGCTCCTTGTCAAAACCCCATTCCGGCTTACCTTTCTCTTTAGTTAAGCCCATCGACTGCCTCCCATGTGCGTGTGTGTGACAGGGCAAATCGAATGAAAAGACAGAAACAGATAGAAGTCAAAACCAAAACCAAACCCATCACTAGGCCTACTTGAAATTGACATTAACTACACCAGAAGATATCATTTGATAGAACTGATCCACTGAGGAGTCTGCATGGCCATGTGCTGCTTTGGTGCACCCGTTGACAACGTCAGGCCTGAACTCAGTCGTTTGGAGGGATGTCCACATCCTTCTGGTCATGCAGGGCTGATCCCTGTCTTTCATGTCATGCCAATAGGATAAACATGTTAACTTTTTCTCAAAAAATTAAGATATCGTAACATCCTCAGACCTGTGTTATCCAATTCTGGGTTATTAGGGGGCTGGAGTATATCTGAACAGCTTTGGGCAAAAGGCAGGAGACCACCATAGAAGGGGTGCCAGTCCATCAGAGGGTCCTCTCATGCACGCACCCACGCTCACAGATTTTTTTGTGTGTGCAGTACATGAGCAGACTTCACACAGAGGTTTGAAAACACACTGATCTTAAACTTTGGGTTCCTTTTCTTAATGTTGGCTTCATTATTGACTTGTGCTCAATCTTAGTCACCAGCTTTCTTCCTCACATCCCAGGGTTTTGTCCTTTAGGGGTCATGTGTCTACAATGTCCCTGTCACTTAGCTATCTTAGAAAAGATTAACAAGTGACACAGCTCGGCCAGCTCAAATAAATCTGTCTGTGTAGCTGACCAGTGGAGCAGAACCGCCTGACAGCTCCAAGATTCACAAAGTGTCCCAACATTCAGCTCCATCGTCTTAGATCAGGTGTAAACAAAGGTGACAAATGTTCCCTGCACCCTGATGTGACCTCTACAGCAGGGCTACATGTCTGTCTGTCTGCTTTCCTGCCGGTTTAAGACCTCCATTCTTCAACTGCTTTCACTAGCTGTCAGTTCCATGAAGTCGTAAATGAGGATGTTACCTTGCCATTATGGACTCTGCAATGAGGCATGATACCGCATTTACATGTGGAATAAATTTGGGACTGGACTGTGTGGGGTATTGACTCACATTTGGAGATATGCTTGAAATCCTTTACAAACGGGTTGAAACAAATTTAGTGAAGAATGTTAAATCCAGGTGTTTGATATGAATGGATGGATGTGACTGTGTGTGGAGCCAGGACGACTCTTTAAATGCCACCAGCTGGCATAGATGACCGTCCTGTAAAAATCAAAAGACTGATGGATTATTTGAGAGCTTTTGTTCTCATAAACCAAAAATTGATGAAGATTATCATTGAATTACTCAGTGCAGATAGATAGATATGAAAGGCACTATATAATATATAGATAGATAGTCTGGATTGACCAGCATCTCAGCCAGGATGGCTGTACTTATCCCACACCAGGAGGCTCTATTAATAGACCAGCAAGAATGGACAGGTTTCCCACCATGGGGTCTTTCTCTTTCCCAGTCAGGATAATGGTATAATGGAAGGACAGAAGGGGAGCTGTCTCTGAGGCCATGAGTGCCTTCTGACGTTGCTCCTATTTGGACACCCACTGGGCTGCATGAAAGTTGTAATTGTAGAAGGTATCCCTTTTGGGGTTCATGGGTGCTGCCATGGGGTGTTGTGAGGATAGGGCTCTCCTGTCATCTGGAGGATTCTGCCCAACCTGGAAGTGCTTGTTGGGCATGGCACTGACATGCCAGATGTCCAGCATGAGAATAAGCTCTCCACCTCACCAAGCTTTGTCAGAGTCAGGAATGGAAAAGGAGAAAGCTTGGCTGAGGAGAACAAGAAGAAGGAAAATGGAAGATGTGGAATTATGCTTGTGTGAAAAAGGGTATAATACTAGAAGTGTCTCCAGATGTATTAAAGGTACTGTGCCCTCAAAAATAGAATCTTTTGAACCAGAGCTTAAGTTGTGCTCCGTCTTATCTGTGGTTTGGGGTTCTAAACAACTCTTAAAGGCCATGATAGATAGATTGATAGATAGATAGGACAGTATATGAGAGATGAATGGTGTGAAGAAAACTGAGACATGGCAAGGTGAAGAGTTGGGGTGTCTCAGAGATATCATTTTAATACCAACAATGCTAAGTCAAAATTAAGTAATACAACAAAGAAAAGTAGGAACTGAACTAGTCTGTTCCATGCACTTTCCAAAATGGCCGCTCCTGCGGGTTACCATGTCTCCAGCAGATGCAGGTCCAATAATGGACAGCATGCCTTTGCCAGCCTCATCCACTTCTCTTGCACCAGCAGGTGTCTGTAGTTCCCAAAGACTCTCTGCTCAGCTTCAGCCCCCATTCCAGTCCAGTCCAGCTGCTGCCTATTCATGTCCATTCATCTTGGCCACCTCTGTTCCCCCAGTCTAGCTGGCCAGCCATCATATCATTCCAGTTGTTAGCATGTCACTTTAACAGTGTAGTTTTGTCAAATATATCTTGACTTTTTATTTTTGAAGGCTTAAGTGGAAACAATAACCGTATACAGTTTAGGCCCCTCGTTTGAGAAGCTTAGTCTAGCTAAACATCTGTTCTATAGAAATGTAATTCCTGTAATATAGATGTGGCTTTATGGCACCTTTTCTAGATATTGTGACCACAAAGGGGTGCCACGGAGTCCCAAACCCTAAAATACAGCACCACCCAGACAGTCCTGGATTCAAGATAACAGTTTTTATTCCCTCACAGTACCTTGACAGGTTAGATCTTTCAGTACACCACACAACTACAGTGATACTTTCTTGTTCACCTTCTCATCTGTTAGTGTCGTCCAGTTTCCTCCCGACTCTGACCCTCAGAGAGAGGTGAGATGCCCCCTTTCATCTCAAACCTAGGAGGACTTCAGGTACCATTGCATTACCCTACACAAGCACTTCCTGGTCATACGGAGGTTTGGCGAAACAATGAAGACCTACTTTGGCAGCACTTCCTGGTGGCACCCAAGGACCCCGATAGGGTCGCCCTTCTGAGCTACAAATCCCAGGCAACCCTGTGGGTGTCCTTACTTGGGCTATGCCTGAGGGACACTGACAACTTTCATGCTGGGGGGTGAATTATCCCCAATATTTAGATTTTATCTATTATTGCAACTCCCCAACTGGGATTAGGACCGCAACCCAACACAGTCGGGCTGCACCTCCATCCACACAAATTCCTGCGTAATGGCCTCCCAACTGGGTAAGGCACCACACTCCATCCCATTCGGGACATGTGCCCATCCGTTACAACCCTCATAATAATTAGCTAGTATTTACTGCTAATAATAAATTGAACGTCAAGTGTTCATAACACATCAAGTGATGTAGTCTGCCTATTCCATCACCCAGGGGCCAAACAAATTCCAATTATATGGAGTTACATCCAAGCATCAGACATATGGGCAGCATAAACTCAGCTCTCTGTAACGTATTGAGAACTGCGTCTCAGATAAATGACCAAATGGGGTTTAGAAAGGAATTAACTTTTTTTGCTGCCTAGGATCTTTTCTCTCAAAGTTAAATATTTTTGGGTCGGGTCAATATGGCCCCAAGCACCTAATGTTAACTCCACGTTGCTTTCATCTTCTGCTGCACAAAGCAGTTTGCGCAGTCAGCGGAATTCTAATCCATTCTGATCTGCAGTTCTCTAAGTCCAGGAATTATGATCGTCTTCAGAAAACTTTGATTTTTACAAACATAAGATTAATTAAGGAGGTTTACTCTCCCACCACCATTCTTCTTTAAAGTACTGCTGCGTTTCACATGCTCCATTATTTGCAGAAAGTTCTCCGCCTTTGAAAGTCTCGTTCACACGCACAGACACTGAAGGTTCGCTGTGATGTCACATGGCTGGTGGGCTAAGCCCGGCCCGACTGCATGATCTCGCAGGCTGCAGGCTGAAGATTGACCCCACCACACACACTCTCAAAGTCCTGCTCAAATGTCTTGTTTTGTCAGTCTTCTAAGTCAAATGAAGGGAATTTAAACGTTTGCATATGCCTCTTTTTTTTAATCATTTCACAGTTGGTTAAATTTGATGAATGAAAGGTAATTGTAAATTAACGTTTGCAGGAATATGTTGTGTTAAAGTCTTTCCTCCCTAGAGGCGGCAAGACGTGTAGCAGTTAAAGGAAGTAACGAAAGCGCTCTTATCAGGCAGGAGCTGCTGCCATTTTGAAGCAAAGTGTGCAATCATTTTGAGTCAGATGATGCTCGGGTGTTACGATACGGTCACTGCGACGGAGTTCAAACTTTTCAGGTTTTCAATGGAGACGAAGAAGTGACATGACTGAAGTGTTTAGCCGTACACACGATGGGATACCATTTCCAGGTAGTGCGGTGGAGAGTAGGACTTTAGGGACCCTCAGATCTTGACTTGATGTCATTTGGGACGATTGAGGTGAATAGGATGGGCTGAATGTGTTCTCGTCACTATTCTTGTAATACTCTAAACAATAAATCAAAGTTTGGAAGTGTGCAGCCCTCCGAAATAGGCGTGGGATGAGACATCTGTCACAAATATTTCGGAATCTCGTAGTTGGGGCCCACGGGAAACAACATGCAAAAATCAAATTGGGTCAAAATGGGTCACTTAAATTCCTGGTGCACGTCAGCCGACTGAGTCCTTCAACACGTCCAAAACGTCGCCCGCGGTTCTCAAATCAAAATCTTTTCTTCTGTTTTTTTTTTTTTGGATCTTTTCTTGAATTTATTAAAATCATGTAAGATTTTATGAAGTCAAACTTAACAAAACTAAAATCAAATCAACCCCCACCCATGAGAAAGACAGGAAGGCCAACATCCCGAGTAAAACTGTTTAAAGAGTAGTAAAGAGAGAAAGGAGTCTTTCACCCCAATATACAGGGCTATTCAACATGGAAGAGCAGATTTCAAAAAATTCTTTCAAACAAACTGTAGAAGACAGAAACACATTCTGCACATCACTAGAGAGAGGAAAGTTCAAAGTTTAAAAATTGAACCTCAAGAAGATTCGAATGACTTCATTTTCATGCAAGATGGTGCCCCACCTCATTTCCACTTGGAGGTCCGGTGTTACCTGAACAACACCATTCCAGGACGATGGATTGGAAGGAGGTGGACAACAAGATCTTGCTCATCGTCTATTGCCTCCCAGGTCTCCAGACCTTACCCCCTGCGATTTTTATCTATGGGGCTACATTAAAGAAACAGTGTTTGTTCCACCTACGCCCGTTAATCTTCAAGATTTGCGACATCGAATTGAGGAAGCTGCGAATTCAGTAATTCGTGTGTGGCAAGAAATGGTCTGCCGTTTTGATGTTTGTCGCGCTACACATGGTGCTCATGTTGAGTGCATGCAACCTCAAGGACCATAGGACCAAACTTTGAACTTTCCTCTATCCAGTGATGTGTGGAATGTGTTTCTGTCTTATACAGTTTGTTTGAAAGAAATTTTTGAAATCTGCTCTTTCATTTTGAATAGTCCTGTATATGCTTATTCTAAAATGTTATTGATTAGGACCTCCCAGGTTTTAAAAAAGTTTTGCACAGATCCTCTAAGAGAGAATTAGATTTTTTCCAATTTCAAATAGTATATAACATCAGTTACCCCCTGACTTAACAGAAGTGGGTTAGGATTCTTCCACTTGAACAAAATAAGTCTACATGCTAATAGTGAAGTAAAGCCCATTACAGTTTGTTTGTCCTTCTTCTTCACTTTAAGCCCCTCTGTGAGCCCACCAAACACAGCTGTTAATGGGTTAGGAGGGATTGCGACACCAAAGCTGTCTGATAGGTATTTAAAAATTTTTGTCCATAATGGTGTTAATTTGGTACAACACACCCAAAACTTGTGGCCCAGTGAGGCTGGAGCTCGATTGCAATGTTCGCAGGTCAGATCTCGCCCTGGAAATATTTTGGACAATTTCAAACGAGATAAATGTGCTCGATAAAAGATTTTAATTTGAATAATTAAATGTTTTGCACATATGGCACTGGAGTGAATTTTGGTGCATGGCTACCTTTCATTCCGTTTCTGAGCTGTTGAGTCAGAGATCCTTTTTCTGCTGTGCTCTGGGATTTTTAAAAGGAAGGGACTTTAAAATCTCTCTATTATAATAAAAAAATCCTGGGTTGAGACAAGACTTTTTTAGCTTGGGACGAGATGTGGCTTTTTCAGAAAGATACTTTCATGTCTCGTGAGACAAGACTTTGTGCCAAGAGATTTAACCAGGCCTGGGGCCAGAAATAAAAGACAAAGAGTAGATGACAAAGTAGAACATTGTAAAGAGTTCAAAAATGTTGGCGCAATAGACATGCAGAGCAGGTTAGAGATAATGGAAGTACGAAAATTCCAAAGTGTCAAAAAATGGTAGTAAAGATCGCATTAGCGCAAACAAATGGAAATTATTACTTGGTGAAATAACGGAACAGTGAAAAGAGATCGAATACATTGTTCGGATTTAAACTTTTAAGTCGGAGACTTGAAGATCGTCTAATTCGTGTTACAATCAGGGAAAAGTTGTGTTTCTTCCCAATGAAGATGTGTATCCACGAGAATTAAAAGATTTGTTGTTTGGTGAAAGTGAAATCCACATATGCGAGCAGCAGAGATGCGAAGTGGCTGGCGCATAGCGCAGGACAGGGGAGTTGGCGAGCTAAGCGAGCAGGGGGCGAAACCCCCTAGTATTTTTATATATTATACAAATGTTGTCCAATCAAACTCATCCTGCCCCGTCTTTGTTTTTTCCTTTCAGTTGCTTTAGCTTCAAGCTTTCACGGGTCACAGCTTCAGTGATCTAAAGTTCTGGATGTGCCATAATCCCTTAAAGCTAGCAACGGTGTCAATGCGGTCAACAATAAGGCGGTAACCATGAAGATGACAATTAAAATGTATAGCAATAAAAATAACAATAGGAATAAGTCCAAAAATTAATTAGAGCTAGACAAAATGTTCTCTAATGAAATCCTGGCAATAAAAAACAAAATTAACAACAGTAATGATTCCAAGAATCCCACAGAACAAAACAAAGCATTCTCTAATGAATCCTGACAATGGCAATAAAAGCAGCAGCAGTTGTGATTCCAAAAAAAAACACAAACTCTAACGAGCTCCTAACAGTCAGTAAATTTTAAGGTTTTTGTTTCGCATTCCTACTGTTGTCTCGTTTTTTTTTTTTATTATAAATCACTTAATTTTCCTCGTTTATGGGTTTCTAGGGTCATTCTGGTCATGTGTACAGAGTCCAGTGCAGTTCTTACTTTCGTGTGCTAAGCAACATTCCAAACGTCGCCATCACTAGCGAGTAGAACTACCTGACCTGGAAACTTTTAAACTCCTTACCTTCAATAACTCCATTGGCTCGAGACGGCCGTCTTCAATTCTCAGAACACAAATGTCACAGACAAATGTAGAAATTCAATACATTACTTCTGCATGGCAGCCTTGTGTAAGAAAGGCTGCCAAGTTTAAAGGGGTGACCAGTAGAGGAAACGTAAACAAACAGAGATCAGATACCCAAATCTGAACCCAGAACCTTAGCAATTGAAATCAAATCGAAATCTTAATGTGCTATCTCAATTTGGGGGGACAGTATTATAAAAAGGAGGAACTGGGAAATATGTAGTTAAAAAAATACTCAAAGAGTGGTGACATCTGTGGGGGCATCAGAAGCTTTAGCCGTTGATCTTTTTTCAGGGACGTACAAGAATAACATCGATAAGCCTCTGATCTTTTGCTCCATCCTATTTGATTCGGCCGCCTTCCCCCCAACTCTTCGATTTTTGTTTTTGTCTGATTAATCCGAGTAAGACTCCATGCAAAAATCACAGAATGGGCTAAGACTCAGATGTGCGGTGACCTTCATGATGTGCCTGCGCACAAAAGATCAAAACTGGGAAATAAAACTGCACTTTGGTGAAGCTCAAACCCAAAACACTAGAATCAAAATCAAGCAGCCCAAAAATGTTTGTTACCCAAACAATATTAAAGAAATAACCAGGAAAGGTTGTAGAGAAGGAAACAAAATGGCAGTCGAGACGACAGTTCAACCACTTAACATCAGGTCATGACTTCAGAAGCCACACCCCTGACAACCGGAACTTTTATGTCATGGCGACGAGATCGGCAAAATGGTGGCACCCACAGGGAAATAAAATGGCATCAGAAATAACACCTTTAATTGTGGTTCAAATATAAAACTAAACCAGACAAAACAAAATTCCCATAGTCCAAAATCCATAAATAGTCACAAAAAGCAGTAAAAAAAATAGTAAATACATGCTATGAGAAAGGTACAACAAAACAGATTCATAACACTTAACAGCACAACTAACACAATCACGAAGATGGTCTTTGCTTTGATATCTATAAACGTGTATAGTGACACATTCAAAAGGCCACTTCATGTAACACCACATTAATGACATCAATTGTGTGACATTTTGGGGTTGCATACCAGAACAACCGTCATCATAACACCCACACAAAAAAGGCGATGAAAATCGCACAAATAATTTCTAATAACTGATAACCATTTCTGTGGCAAAAGTAAATGCAACAATCAAAAACTCATATCCGGAATTAACCATTAATAAAACAAACTCTTCAACGAGCATACAAAATATACCAACATCATAACACTGGATCTTCAAGAATGCATTGGCTGCTACTTTTGTACATTTTAAATTTCAATGACATATGTAATCGAAAAGAGGTTTGGGGATGGCCACACCATATACTCAAAAAAGCAGGTTGAAAACAACAAGAGCGACTTTATAGAATGGAGCTCAAAATGGGACTAGTTAACAATTAGGTTCTCGGGTAATGTATTGCACAAGCAGGAAGAGGTGGAGTTTCGGGAGGCTGGAAGAGGAAGTGATGTCTGCAGAGGTGGGTTCTGGGCCAGATAGGACGTCATTATATGGCGCTGGATGTGACATCATCAGAGGGAGGGATAGAGGCGGTGCTACTGGGAGGTAATGTCTTCAGTTGGTCTGCAGAAGGACAAAAAGAGAGAGAGTAGTAGAAGGCAGCGCCAACCCCTGAAGGATGCAGCTCAAAGATTACGAAAACATTAGCTAAGATCAAAATCAGGAGTGTGAGAACTGAGTAACAGAGCGTAGAACGGGAGTCAAAAATCGTAGTCAATATTTGAAAAAAGAGAGAGTCAAAACCAAGAAGCACCCAATAACAGAGTCATGTATAGGTGCTTCAGAGAAGAAAATAAAAAATTACAATGCTCTACAGCTCATAAAATACTTAAAGTATAAGTAAGATAATAAAATTCACAGCATAAACATAAATCGCTGTATCGCCTATTCACCTTCGATGTTTCTATAGTCATTTATTTTAGAGTGATCAAAAGAACACCAGAAGCTTTTTTAAATTCCTACTAAACGTAGGCAAAGTGGTCGAAACCCAGACAGACTGTGAAAGTTATTTCCAAAACTGAGGACCAGTGGAACAGAAAGCTGGACAACCGCATCCAAAAGATTAGAAGACCCCAGCCTAAGGGAACAACCTGACATGGAGAATATGCAGTAAGCAATTTGTGAAGGTTCCAGTATACTGTACAAGGGCAAGCAGTTATGTACTCTCCTGGACATTCTCCTTGATAGTGTAGAGAAGGGTGATTTGGGGGTGTTGTGGACACACTGCAACCTCTGGATGGACTTTACAAGAAGATCAGCAAATACAGTCGAGGTGAGGTAAAGCGACACACCAATTTCTTTGCATCACTTAGACAGAAGCGGTCGAAGTTTGTGAAGCTCGTAAGATGATAAATTGAAGCTTTACAGACAGAGGCAATTTGATTTTGAAATGTAAATGTGAGGTCAAACGAGTACGCTGTCACAGATGGATACTAAATGTATGATTAATTGATGGCGTAGAGGGAAAGCTGGGAGTCCGATGGTACACGCTGGTCGCTGCTTTCTAGTGAGATTTCTTGATGAATAGTACTTGGGGAATGTTATGTTATTTGTCAGGATCAACAGTCATCTGAGTGTTTTTTTTTCAGTTAATTGGTCAGGTAATGATCATTCCTGCAGCTGTTTCACAATCTGTAGAGTCTCTGCTGATAATCATTTCCTCGGTGGCCATAGCTACACACACCTCCACATGCTTCCCTGGACGTGCAGGTGTCAGCGAGCATATCTGATGGTTTTTAAATAAACAGGATTACTTGTTATAAGGTAAGTCATCAGGGCTTCTGTAATGGTGGATGTATAGGACTTAATTGTTGTTTGCATCTGTTTTGTTTACTGGGTGGTGCACGTTTGTGCCATAAAGGGATGCTCTACCCAAAAATATTTTTTTAGATGTTGCTTATCCCATGTAGTTTTTGTGGTAGGAATGACAGCCCGATTCAAGGTGAGAGTGGGATTACATCAAGGATCAGATGGTGATGGAAAGGTTGACAGATGAGGTCAGACAGGAGTCTCCATGGACTAAGACGTTCGCGGATGACATTGTGATCTGTAGTGAGAGTAGACCGCAGGTTGAGGAGGACCTGGAGAGGTGGAAGTACGCACTGGAGAGAAGGGGAGTGAGAGTCGGTAGTAGTACACGTGCATGAATGAGAGGCAAGGTGCGACTACAAGGAGCAGAGGTGGTGAAGGTAAAGGAATTGAAATACTTCAGTTCAACGGTCCAAAGCATCAGAGGGAGCGGCAGAAAGGCGAAGAAGAGAATGCAGGCAGGGGTGGACTGGACAGAGACGAGTGGCAGGAGTGATTTGTGATAGTCGGGTACCAGCAAGAATGAACGAGAAAGTCTAGAAAACGGAAGTGAGAAAAGACATGCTGTATGGTTTGGAGACGGTGACACTGATGAAAAGACAGGAGGGAGAACCATTTGCGTTTGTCTCCTGATCGTATTCTCTTTATTTTGCTAGCATATCTAACATAACATTGTGTTTCAAAACTTGCTAAAAAAATGTAATCTTTAATAAAATCAGTTCAGAGGAACCCACAAAAGATGAATATAAATTGCCAATCAGAATTTTGTGTCATTAATTGGTTCTGCTAGTTGTACCTTTGCTCTTATTCTCCCCGGTGGCTACTTGTGCATCCACCCCTTGACTGATAGGGTCACAGCCAGTGATCACTTCCTCACCACCCATTGGTATTCTGTCTGTTTCGTTGGATCTTATCAAAGGGTAACTTGTCAAGGTGTCTGATACTATGGACTGAAAGACCGCATTGTTATTTGTGGCTGTTAGGATTTATTTTGAAGGAACTGGGATGGGGACAACTTTTTTAAGGAGATATTCCAGAGAATGATCAGACAAGTGAGAGTCAGTAGCTAGCTAAAGTCAGATATGTGGTGCGTCTATCAGCCGGCCGTCTTAGAAGATCTACAGTAAGATGGGCTCCTGGAAGGAAGAAAGTGAGGAGGAGGAAGAGAAGGAGTCAGATGGAGTTCGTTGACAAAGATAAAGCAGAATAAGGCGAGAGAAAGATAAGATGAGGCAGATAGAAAGAAAAATAAAGAAAGCCAGTGAGGGGAAGACAAGCCACAAATCTCGCGTGACAACTTCATTACTTTCTTTAAAAAAGTGGGAGATTCTAGAAATTGTTTTTTTAAAGTCTGCACTGAGTGTGCACAGGCATACTATGCTGACTGCATCAGAACATTTCACTGCTTAAATTTAATTTAATAATAATAATAAAAATTCCATTAAAAAGCACCCACCCTTTCCTTTTGGTTGCTTTTTTTTTAATTGGAATGTCACAGGCTCCAGTAACAGATGGATGCCCACGGACACTAGGCCAAATCAGAATTGGGGACTGGGACGTGAAAGGAATCCCATCATGGAGGTGAGGAGAATGAGTACACTCCACACAGACCGCCACTTAAACCCTCGTCCCTACAGCTGCGGTGACCCCTATGTTTCCCCTTTGCCACTTTTATTCCGCTGAAATGAGTTCCACTCCTGCAGAACTGTGCCACTGGGGTTGGTCAGGCTATCTGGTCCAGTCAGCTTTTACAGGCTTTGTAAAACAAAGGTTTCATGTTTGATCATCTCTGTCTGTTTTGGTAGTGAATGGAGAGGCAGCTCTGGGTCAATCCTTGGAAGTTCAATATTTTCACAGTACCTTTAGGGACTCATAACATCCAGCCAAGGCGTAAGAACTGAATTACTATTAGTACCACTAAGCCGTTTTTAAGAAATGAGTATTTCACTATGCCAGTGTGAGCATATTTTTTATATGTGATTCTTCATTGGCTGCGGTGGGTTGGCACCCTGCCCGGGATTGGTTCCTGCCTTGTGCCCTGTGTTGGCTGGGATTGGCTCCAGCAGACCCCCGTGACCCTGTGTTTGGATTCAGCGGGTTGGGAAATGGATGGATGAATGGATGGATTCTTCATTGGTGGTCCTAGCCCAGTAAGAACCACTCCCAGAAGGTTAAAAATGACAAATTCCAAACAGATGCATGTGGGGTATCGTTTTAGACTACTTCATGGTCAGTAATTACGAATATGGGGCTATTTTGGACTTCTGATCCTTTACTAGCAATCCAGCCCTCTATGGCCCTCCATCCGAGGGTGAAAAATGGCAAATCTCAAATATAAGCATGTAGGGTATCCCGATAGACTATTTCAACAACAACATTTATTTCTATGGCACGTTTTCATACAAATCATGTAGCTCAAAGTGCTTTACAAGATAAAGAACAAAAAAGGAAAAAATATAAAAATAAAATTAGACAATACTAATTAACAAATAATAAAGTAAGTTCTGATGGCTATGGTGGGCCGAATTTTTTTTTTAAAAACTCCAGACGACTGAAATCTGCAGGGGTTCCAAGGCCACGAGACCACCCAGCCTCCTCTAGGCATTCTACCTAACATAAATGGTCTCAATCAGTCCTCCTGGTATTCAGGCTTCACGTGGAAGAATCAGACGATGATGATGGTCATGTGGACCTCTGGTCTTCAATCCTTCAATGTAAGGACTGCACGGTGCTTTGATCAGGTGGCGGTGGTGCAGATCGCCACCACAGAAAGGTCAAGTGATTACAAATATGATGTCATGTTTTATTTTTTTTTCTATTAGAATCGAGAATGTTTAGACCTTAAACATTTAAACTGAAGCACACGTGTTAACATTTCAAATATTTGACGGGACTATTCTTGTTTATTATGCACTTCTACCTCATGAAGTTAATCATGGCATTTCTTATGAACACCCTGAATTAGGGGGGCTTACACAAACGTTTTTTAATCCCGTGGAGCAAATTCTTACGTAGTGGGAATAAGTTTTTATCTTTTACACAGAAGTTTTTATTATGTGGGAACAAGATGGGTATGAAGTGCACATAAATGATTGTTCTATGGACTCAAGAGCCACATCTTGTGAACTGAAGCCATTAAAGACTAGCTGTCCCCCACGGCTCTGCCCATGTAGTAGTGAAACTGGACAAACTTTAAAATTTAATCAATTAAAAAAAATAATAGTTTGTATTGAGAAGAATTTATATTGATAGCTTTTGCATTCAAGGGCCTCTTGATATACAATATTTCTGGTTTTGCTATCGGGGTGAAAATGTAGCTGTGATCCCTTTGCCAAAAATGTAAAAAGTTGGCAAGGTATTTCTGGCCAAACGGATGGTAGGTATGCTCCATTATCAAACGTTGGCACTGCTCTGACGGGAGAGCGTCCCCCACGTGGGGAGAAGAGCACGTGGCTGTGATATCTCTGCCAATGATCAGCTTCCCTCTAAAACAGACATAGCGGTGATCTGTCAAAAATGTCAAATGTTACTCTTTAATAATCTCTAAATGATAATGTTTGCTGAACAAACAGGCATCGCTAGCTAAGTTGAGGCAAGGTGTGCTCCAATATGTGGTGAGAGGTAGAGTGACTCGAACAGAGGCTGGTGCGTCAGTGAAGAGGGCACTGCCTGGCTCCCCACTCCTGAGGTTTTGCCTCTCCCTCTCCTCAGCCTACAGCTGCTCTCTCAGATTTGCGCAAATAAATCGGAATCACAATTGAACAATAATACTTAGCAAGATGAGAGAAGTGGCAAAATCAACTGGAATGTTTAAGCAAATTATATAAAAAACCCGATCTAAATCCGTTAAATAGTTCTCTCGTGAAAAGCGGACAGGCATACAAACAGACAGATATTGGATTTTATATATCTTCTTATCTAATACGCTACCATGGCTGTCCGTTTGTCTGTCCAGGATTTTAAATCACCTGTAGCTCGCAAACCGTTTCACCTATTGACCTGAAATCTGGTACACATATACTACGTGACCTTTACTACCTGCTTTAGGGTTGATGATTTTTATTCCTCTTTATATTTTTATTTTATTGCAGAATCAGCTCTCGACAGCGGGCAGCAGGGTGGCCGTATGGCCCATGCGTACAGGTACCGTTCTCATCCCTACCACCTTCGACGTCACTTTGTCTACCTCTTCATATCTTAAATCATTTTTGAGGCAGATTGAACACTTAAGTGCCAGCTCAAGTGAAAAATTAAGAAAAACATACTAAGTAATTGCAACACAAAAACTGACTTAATCAGTTTTAACGAGAAAAGATGCCGACAGAAGAAGAGAAGAAGCGGGCCGCTAGGGTGGAGAAAAGAAGAGCTGCTCAGGAAGCAGCAAGCACATCAACCTCTGAGCAAACAAATGCTAAACTTACAGAGAAAGAGGATGAAAACTAGGAATGCTCAAGTCAAGTGTATTCACTGCACGTTATTGTGCAGTCCCCCATTACTGGTATGTATATATATATATTGTGACACTACAGGGTGCTGTCATTCCTCAAATCCCACAGACAAAACGTCCGGGGCCTCAGGTAAAAAGCACTAAGAAGAATTTTTAAATTTTTTCTTCGATAAAGTGCATAAAAGCACCAGCACCACAATACACAATAATTAATAATAATAATACAATAAATCAATCCTCCACTCCCAGCAGCTCCATCACACTACCACCCAACTCCAGCTCCCCTTGCTGGGTCTGCACCAGTCCTTTAAATAGTCCTTGACCCGGAAGTGCTCCTGTCCTTCAGTCCATGTGATTCAATAGCACTTCCGGGTCAGATGAAGCCTCATATTTTTCTTCAGCCCAGAAGTACTTCTGTTCTTCCGTCCCGTGACTTGGGAGTACTTCCGGGCTATAGGGAAAATAAAAATCCTTGCATCTCCCTGCAGCATCACCCGATGGCACCCACGGCACCCATCAGGGCTGTAAAGTCGAACTCCATCTCCCATGATGCCCTGCGGGAATCCGGGGCACCTCCATGCTGCAGGGAGGACTCCATCTAGCGGCCTGGATGTGTTGGCCAGGATAAGCTGCCGGCCATCTCTCACAATTTATAGACTGGACGTGTCCTGCTGCTCCATCTGCATATTAGTGAAAAAGGACAGTAAGGAGGGCCCGGCCCAGCTCCCCACTCCTGACATCACACTGCCCTCTTCGCTTGGCCCGTAGACTCTGTCTCGGATTAGTGCGAATATATCGCTCCTGCAAGCGAACTACGATTCTTAGTGCAATGAGTGAAGTCGCAAAATCAATCGGAATGTTCATGCAAATTATAGAAAAAAACTCGATCTAAATCTGTTAAGTAGTTCTCTCATGAAAGTGGACAGACAGACAGACAGATGTTGGATTTTACAGTATATATAGAGAGATATAATGAAGACATATTTCCGTAGGTGCAGCTTTAGGCACGGCGATGAGTATTAAACTGGGGCGTGTTAAACACGGTTTAATAAAACCAGGTAAGTTACTTCCACATTTCTTCCAGAGATCATCTCACTCCATGCCACTGAGAGACGCTATGGCAGATCATGCAAACGCCACACAAGAAGTAGCCAACTTTAGGGTTTAGTATAGTGGTGTAGTATAATCCATCGCCATTATTAAAGAAGAGCCCCAGAGCTCAAACAGTGTGGCTGAACTCCATTAATCTGAAGGGGAGCACCGTTTAGCCGACAAGACGGACAATGGTGAACTGTCACTACATGTGAATGGCACGCAGGTTTATTTGTTCTTCACCTTATAAAAACCTCGACAACGAGTTTCATGTAATTACTTTAGAACACTTTAAAAACTAATTTATTATATTGATCAAAAATACATTCCCAATTAATTTCACTTAATAGTTCTATAATGTTCCAGTTAAAATATGTCCTTTTAGTGATAGGAGCACAAATAAATTAGAATTAATTCTGGTTTAATTGTTCCTATATTTCAGCAGCAGCAAGCTCTGAAGGATAATTTATTTTATGCTTAAAAAATAGAGCAGCGCTGACTGCCAGGAGAGGGTGTTTAATTACACGAGATAGTCTTATCTTCTTGTAATTATTCCAGTCTCTTTGGATTTTCCTGGCTCCGACTCTCCAATCGATACTATCAGTCCGCAGGCAATGGAACAAAAAAAAAAAAGAAGCCGGGATGAGCTCTGTGATCTCAGACTGTGGGAACCTTGCCTGCAAAATATTGTTTGACCATCAAAGTTTGCTTATTTATTTATTTATTTTTTTTTACAGCATGAAGAGAAAGCTTGGAATCGCTTCAGTCTAAACACTATGCTATGTTTGACTGGAGGTGGGCTTGTTGGACTGGACTGGGATGTGTAAATGTGACGAGACAAAAGTGCGGGAGATTAGCAGACGAATGGATGGTCCTGGGATTAAATCACAGCCAGGACGAAACGCGTCACCTGGGGCGGGTGTGTGAGAGAGAAGCAAACACGGTGTTACTCGGCGAAACACCAATCAATGACAGAAGCAGAAAAGTTAGAAGAGTAGAGTGGTGGCCAGGGGAACTGAGCTTCAAAAGGGACATCAAAGTGAAAAGGATGTAATATAGAGAATGAAAGCTGATCAGGTGATGTGGAAAACAAGCCAACATATGAGAAACAAATAAAGAAATAAATTAGAGCAGAGCTGGTCTGGACCTCCAAACGATCAAAGTGTAGAGGCAAGAACTCGCTCAGCTCTTTTATACTTATTAATAAAATAAGAAGGCCGAATAAAGAAAATTAGACTTAAAATTTAAGGAATTTAAAACATTAAAAGAATACAATTATAATATACATAAACATCTATTATATAGCATCTCTATCTCTCTTTCTATAATGCCTTTCATATCTATTGTATTATAGTGCCTTTTCTATTTATTGTGGAACAGAGTGACTTGCAGAGTCCCAAAAATAGTTGGGGTGCCAGTCGGTCCACCCTGTTTAATCATGAAGCAACACAAATAATAATAGGAATAAACAGGCACATGGGGGGGGGGTGCTGGAACACAAATTAATTGCTCAAGCAGCAGTTCCCTATTAGTAGGTCTAACTGGGAACTCCATCCTGCTAAGGGCTTGGGTCACAAGTGAGATGCCGCCTTTCAAGGACAGCCGTGTTTATAAGCTTCAGACCGGAAAGGGCGGGACTTTTGGGAGTGATAGGGGCGTGGTCTGCTCTGTCTCCTGGGGTGACTTCTTTGAGCTGTGGAGGGAAGAGGCAACACAATTAGTGATAGCACCTCCTCTTACCACGGGGTGGTACTGCATACCTGATCAATGCCGGCAAGGTGGCCCTTTGATATACGTGTGTGACACTATGTATTTATCATATGGCACCTTTTCTATCTATCTTTATTATATGGTGCTTTTCACTCTGTACAACTGTTGATTTAAACACCCTTCTTCCCTAGCTGCCTGAGATGTGCAGGGCTCTGTGCAGATACCTATCATATAGCATCTTTTATATTTGTCTCTTTATTGTGTATAGCACCTTTTACATTATATAGTTCTGTCTAGTTATTCTGTATTGCCTTTCTATATCTATCTATTATATAACACCTTTTATATACAGTGGTGAGGAACAGCATATTGCCCAAGACAGGGAAAGACGGAGGCAGATATATATATAGGTGCAGGAATGACAAGTCTCAGAAAATAAAAGTTGTGACACTCCCCGCTCTCTCGGATTTGCGCAAATAAATTGCTGTTGCAATTGAACTATAATACTTAGCGAAATAAAAGAAGTCGCAAAATCAACTGGAATGTTTAAGCAAATAGAAAAATACCCAATCTAAATCCGTTAAGTAGTTCTCTCATGAAAAGCAGACAGGCATACAGACAGACGTTGGATTTTATGTGTGTATATATATATATATATATATATATATATATATATTGTGGCAGGCGGCTGGCATCCATGCCCAGCCGGGACGCCCCTGCACACTATATTCAGGGGGAGCAGCCCTGGAAAGTGCAATACCTCCCCCTGGACACTAGATGGCCGACCCCTGGGTTGGAGTAGTGCCTTTTTATAGCTAGAGAACTGGAAGGGGTGTGGCTAAGTGATCTTGGTGCTGTATGGAGAGAAGGAGTAGAGATTGTTAGGGACAGTGCATGTGTGACTATATATATATATATATATATACTGTATATATGGTATCTGGTACGTTACCGGTTCAAATCCTGTTAATGCCAGAAGAACTCTTACTCCGTTGGACCCTTGAGACTTGAGACCTTTGGACTCTTAACCTGAAAATTGCTCCGGGGTGCTATACAATTGCTGAACCTGCGCTCTGACCCTCAAAGGTCATGGGAAAAGGCAGTTTCTCTCTGGAGATTAAGTATATCAAATATATAAATATATATATTATATCCTGTAAAACCCTTCTTACCTGCCTGTCTGGAATGTGTAGGGCTCTATTCATCTGTTATATGGTGCCTTTTATATTTGTCTTATTACATATAGCATCTTTACTACTCTATTTTTCAAACATTACACAACACAGCCCATCCCTCATTTGCCTCCTATCTAAACCTCACTTGTCTTCCCTCCTAGTGGGCTAAAGTCTCCATCTGGGCTACAGATTATTTTATCTTATCTTTTTTAAGGTCACTCTTCAAGACTCGCATTGCATCATTGATTGATGGGATGACCAGTTATTTTCCCTATTGATTCGTTAGGAAAATAACTTTAAATAAAGGAGGTTGCCTGCCCAATTGGGTAACATGATGAGCCCAGATTGACTGATTGTGTTTCCCTGAAGGACAGCATATGACAAATTCATGAATTCTCAAAGGCGTATTTGAGATGCAGGATTAAATGTAAAACTGATGGACCTTTTTTATGTTATTTTTGCTGCATGACGTTTTACAATGACAGGCACTATATAAAATACACAATTGTTTTTCAGCCGCCCACACTAGTAATCTGCAAGGCGTAATAATACCTAAGACAATGTACAATCTGTTACCCTCAGTGCACCTGCTTCCCAACACCCTGCAAAGGTGAGGGTGGCAGAGGGTGGCAGGTGTCAATGAGACTCTCCTCGCCTCTCACTGTGCCAGCATTAATCACCGGAGAGCCGGGCAGCTTTCACTTCTGCTTAAAATGCAAGGTAAACAGCGCAGGTTAGGAGGACCCGATCCATCAATGTGCTCTCTTCTAAACCCCGGCTCCTCCGACCGGTTAATCACTGGCACTAATTACCATCTCCACTTTATGGAGCGAATGCAAATTAGACATTCAAGGCGAGCAACAAGGAAAAATAAATACAAATAAAAATGGGCTCGAGAATCTTGTGAAGGGAGCCTTTCAGCAGCTATCGTCTCATCTCTTCTCGAGGCGTCGCTTTTCTTTTTTGTGTTATTTTTTTTTTTTTTTAGCTGTGGTGGTCTGTTGAATAATCAGCAGTTGGGCTGTTAGCCCATTAACAGAGTATTTTTCATTCAACACCATGAGCTTTGTCAGGTTAGAGAGGTGCAGGCAGACAGTCGGGATGGTCCTGCTATCCTGCCCTTGTCAATATTACTTTCACGGCTGTGGATTTTCAACCTAAATGTTTTCTTAAGAAGGACCAAACGTCTACACAATTATTGTATGTGCTGTTGAAAGTGAGGATTTGAGATAAGAGAACCCTGCTGAGTTTACTTTGTGTTGAGTTTGCCGAAAATGTGGAAATGTCTGTGAATTACCGCAAACTCAGCAAAATACTTTTAGCTTTGATTTGAATATAAGGAAGTGTCTGCCAAAAACTGCCGGACCGATTATTGTGGGCAAAAATGTGACCTGCAAAACCCTGAGTCCGTCGTCTCTCTCTGGATCTCCTGAGCTCAAAGCACAACTAATGGACATGCACCGAGCCTGTGATATGAGGGATTGGTGTTATAAATGTGGGGTGCTGTCCATGTCGCTGCCCGATCTGCACTACATAACAAGGAACAGAACATGCTTAATCCAGCAGAGAGGACACAACATACAATGAATCTGAGCAGAACAACAAAGTATTTTCATAATTTTCTCATTATAGTTACCTTATGTACTTTTTCTGATTTATATAAATGACACTGATTCTGGTATTAGTAAACTTGTGAAATTCGCAGATGACGCTACAATTGAAATGATTGCTGACAATGAGGAGGCACCAAAAAGAATTAAAAAAAATGTGGATAAGCTTCAGAACTGGACGTACCCTTAGAAAATGCAGTTTAATGTAGAAAAGTGGAAAGTGCTACTTGTGGGCAAAGGGAACGTCAAATTACGAACACAAGGTGGGAGACATCGAACTACAGGAAGAGACCTCTGAAAAGGACTTAGGGGTTTATGTTGATGGAAAATTTTCATCATCTGAGCAATGCATAGAAGTGATTAAAATAGCAAATAAAATGTTACAGCGTTAAAATTGCTGAATATAAATCAAGGGTCGTTATGCTCAGACAATATAACACACTAGTAGGACTGCATCTGGAGTACTGCGATCAACCTAAATGTCATTTTTCTAAATCAAAAAATTTCTGAGTGGGGAAGCCATGTTGATGTCTGCCTGCTGCCGTTTTGGTAATTTGCGTTGGGGATTTGTTTTGTCATCAAAGCGGCTATCTGGTGTGGAAAACAGGAAAATCTACAAGTTGAGGTAACCTGTCTCAAGGTGAATTTGAAAGAGTCAATCAAGTATTCATGCAGAATGTTTCTCTGTTTTAGGGGAGGCAATTATGAAATGCCTTTAAAATGGTTGTTTTTGAAAATTCAAAAATCTGTACAGCACACTGTTTCTGAGATATCTCAATTGTAAGAGCCAACGAGAAATTCATGTAAAATCTTGTTCAGTTAAGATAAACGTGTGCTTTGCATTGATACACAGACTACGTTGCAAACAAGAGCAACTACAGGGTAATGACAAAATGTTGGGGAGTAGCCGGGACCGCGTTTAATGTCGGGTAAATAAACGAGTGTAAAAGTCCAAATGAAAGTAGTCACGGACATTGCTGTCCATCAATGCCTCCCACACTCTCTCTCTCAGGTTATATCCACATTACTATATTTTGATTTAGAAAACATATATTTAAATGAAAATGATCTTCATCCATGCTAGAGTTTTCATATCTGCCCACACTACAATGACCGAAAATGCATATGATGCAGACATTCGTCTACACTCAGTGGAAACAAGAAGTGGAAGTGTCCCCCTCGAAGGGATGGCTACATTGCTGATCTGCAAATCTGTAGCAACCTGTAAATAATTTGCCTTTTGTGCACATATGTAACGTCTAAACTGTATAAAACACAATTTACGTGCATATGGGTAAGCATCCCGACACACATCATGGAAGGCAACTCCTCCATATTTGCTATGTTGGAATGTGCTGACCAATCAGGGAATTAGACAGTGTAATAAGTAGGGTCCAATCAGGGAAGGGCCACGTAAAAACAACAAACCGATCAGAACGTGATTCGAAAATCTTCTGTTTTTACCCATCCCCACTGCAACACTGAACTGAAGTATACAGCTCTGGAGAGCGTCCAATAAACATTCGATAAGGCATGAATTGATAAATCAATTGTCTAATCAGCTTGTACTTTGCTCTTTATTAGCTAGTTGTTTTAGGATCTCATGTAATTATGTTTTTAAAATGGTACCATACCCCACTGAATATATTAATGAGTTGGCCAAAGCCCCAGGAGTTGCCTGGTTATAAATAAACGGAGGGACACTGTCTTGTTAATTCAACATGGCTAGACACAACTGACGATAAGGCAAAAGACGTACTACTAAGGCGTTTCTCAACGTTTTCTGGTGTTGTGATCCACTTTTTCCCATTTAAGTGTCTTTGAGACTCACCATTTGGGTGTCCACTTAGTGATTCCAGTGAGATCATCAGAGCTGTGGGGGTGATTGAGTGCCATTGTTGGAGTTGCAGCAACACACTGCGACTCACTGCGCAGCCCACTACCATTATAAACAATGGAAATTCACGACCCACCAGCAGCTGCACGTGACCCCCAAAGTGGCCGAGAAAAACGTCTCTAAGAAAAAGGCTGCAACACTATGAGATTAATTGAGAAGAAAACACTGCACATACCTGTTTCTTTGTCAGCTACTAAACTTTGTCTATGTTGTTGACGATGTCCTCATTCCTGCACACTTGTGCTGCCTGATGGGATTTGTAGTCCCCATGTTGGTGCTGTTGTTTGACCTGCCAAATTATATTCCCTATTCCCGATACAACATATAGCCTCTGTTTTAAGTTGGCAAATGGCAAGGCTCATGTAAAATTTAGTGAAAACTGGTTCAGCTATTATTACATGATAACACATAGGCACACAAAAACGATTGTACTTATATCAACAAGTCACTTAGTCAGCGTCTTGCTCATTATTTTATGACTTTATTCCATACCCTCATTCAACCCTTTATTCAAAAATGACAGCAGGTCTTTATTAATCAATTGGTCATTCTATGCATATATTTCTTATTATGTTAGACTGTTGTCCTAAGACTGTATCCAAAGATCATTTACTCAAAAATGTCAAGTTTTCATGATTAATTAATTACATTATTAATATGGTAGTACAGTGGTAGTGCTGTTGCCTCACATAAAGGAGATTGGGGCTCACGTCCTGGATGCTCCCTGTATGGAGTTTGCACGTACTCCCTGTGTTGGATTATTTAGGCATTACACAGTATGCAAAAAAATGACAGTATTTCCAAAATGTATCCTTATGCATGTTTAACATTACAGTTCAATTAAATGCCATTCACAAGCAGAGGAACAAGTAAAGTGGGAAAGAAAGGCGAGACCCTATGGTATGAAGCTCTTGTTTTTTAACTCTACCTTGCACTTTGCTTTACTGCACTTTTAATCAAAGTGTTCCAGTTTTAATACAAAGTGCACATCTCCTGAGTTTTGATCATTGTGGACATTACTATAATTGTAATCATACTTTAAATATTATCATTTATGGATGCTATTATGTAATTATGTGTTTATTATTACTACATACTGTATTACTATAGTACAATCATCCTGCAAGTTGAATCCATAATGCACATTATGAAATTTGTAATCATACTGTACAACTTAATCACTTGTCTGTTACTGCACTTTCATAATGTACATTATTATACTTTTATTCATGCTCTGCATTATTACAATTTTCCTCTCCATCAGTACACTTTTAATCATAATATACATTGTTATACTTTCAAAGATACTGTACTTGATATGTGCAGTATGATTAAATGTTATAATTTTAATCATATACTGCACATCTCTACTCTCTTAATCAAATTGTATATTATAATTATAATCTTGCTGTACATTACTACAATTTTTATCAGACTGTACATTATTATTATGTTAATCTTTCTATACAATAATATTAATTGAACATTTTTATATTTTGATAAGTACTGTTCTTCATTATTTTTAACAATGTTGTAAATCATTGTTTTTTCATACTGTACATTATTCAAATTGTAATATTCTGTATATTACTAGACGTCAATGCATAATATATATATATTATTGCAGCTTTGATTATTCTGTTCAATATTACACTTTTCAAACTATAACAATGTGTAGTATGGTTCAAATCCCTGCACTTTATTATTGTTCACCATACTCTAAATCATTACAATTTTATTAATTCTGTATATTATTACACTTTATATACACAATCTACATTATTACACTTTTATTCGTACTGAACTGTGTACAGAATGAATACAATTGTAATATTACTGCACTTTTAATTACAGTATACATGATTTCACTTTAAACATACTGAACTTTCCTATAACTTAAACCATTCTGTACATTACTGCATTTTTAATGAAATTATCCCTTTTTATGCTTTTAAAAGAAGCAGATATAAATTACACTTTACACCATAATATACATTATTACACTTTTAATCATACTGAACTTTTTACATGATATTAAAACTATAATATTACTACACATTTAATCATAACAGTATACATTTACGCTTTGAATTGTGTTGAACTTTAGTCAGTCATCACCCAACCCTCTATATCCTAATACAGAGTCACAGGTGTCTGCTGGAGCCAATCCCAGCCAACACAGGGCACAAGGCAGGAACAAATCCCCGGGCAGGGCGCCAGCCCACCGCAGTGTGTTGAACTTTATTATCACTTTAATCATTCCATATTTTGCTACTATTTTAATCATAACATATATTTGTACACTTCAGCTGCACTTTTAATCATACTGAACTTTATACAGAATGATTAAAATTATATTACTACACTTTTAATCATAATATACTGTATATTTATACTTTAACATTACTACACTTTTAATTATACTGATCTTTATTAAAATTTTTAATCATTTTACATACTATTTTTAATCATATTTTTGCACTTTATTATACTTTAATCACAATATATTGAACTTTTAATTGTGCTGAAATGTATTATAATTTTAATAATTCTGCATATTACTACTTTTAATCATAATATTTACACTTTTGCACTACTACAGTATTGAACTTTATTAAAGATGAAATCATTTCTTATATTATTTTTTTAATCGTTTTATATTTTTACACTTTAATACACTTTTAATTATAATACAATGATTACACTTTTAATTGTACTGAACTGTATTATAATCGCCATCATTTTGCATATGACTACATTTTCTTTGTAATATATATCATTACACTTTTTAATCATACTGAATCTTATTATCATTTTCCTCATTCTGCATATTGTTGCTCTTTTCATCGTATTGTCCCTTGTTATGCTTGACAGGGGTGGATATACATTACACCATAATGCAAATCCATAGTTTTTAATCACACTATGCATTTTCATTCTTTTACTCACATTGTACGTTATTATAATTTCCCTAGAACGTTTCTTCACTCACACACTTTTGATGTTTTTTTTTCTTCTAAACTCGTCTACATTAAGTTCATGAGTCTTTTGCACCATTGGACTGGGCGCTCAATGGGTCACCAGACGCATCCTCCTATACTGATGGAGTTTGAATGAGCCCCAGTTTCACGGCGGAAGTGATGTTACCTCGTATCTCTACCACACAAACTCCTGTCACTACCTGATCTGCGCTGCCGGCCAGCCCGCCAAGAAACGCCGCTGATGTAGGGCTGTGTGGCTCTGCAGTTGGATATTACCGCTTTAAACTTCTATCCGCCTCCACGAAACGAAAGATGCCAGCGACAAGCAAAACACGTTGAGCGCTACTGAAACAACTCGTATGTGTCAATGAGGAGCGTCGTTCAGAAAAAGAAATGACTCGTGATCGCCCGTCACAAGCGCAAATCAGAACAAAAACAAAATTCAGAAGTCAGGTAGAGGATATTCCAATTCCGCTTCTAGAGCTCTGGGCTCCCACAGCCCAAAAGTGGATTCAAGAGGTTTCAGAATTCCGTGCCTTGTTATTATTTTAACGCAGTCCTCCACGTCAGCGCTTCATACCTGAACTGTAAAATGCAGTTTTGCAGATTTAACGTGCTGGCATTTCCAGAGCCACCTTTTGGCTCATAAACACCTGCGCGCGCACACGCACGCACGCGGGCATTTCCAGAGCCACCTTTTGGCCTATAAACACCTGCGCGCGCACACGCACGCACGCGGGCATTTCCAGAGCCACCTTTTGGCCTATAAACACCTGCGCGCGCACACGCACGCACGCGGGCATTTCCAGAGCCACCTTTGGGCCCATAAACACCTGCGCGCATTACTAGCATTTTGGCGCGAGACCGGAACGCTCGCAAGGATTACCTGCCATTTCTTTCAGTGACGCCATTCACACCTAAGCGTTTTTTATTTTTGTAAAGTTTTTGAGTGTTTTCTGCTAAACGTTTGTCTTTGTTAAAATGAACGGTAAAGCACAGAAAACGCTGGTGAAAGAAAACAAAAGGAGCGTTTTGGAAGCGTTTTTCCAAGAACTGAAATGGATGAAGGAGCGCATTGGATTTAGAAACAAAGTGCCGGTGACGTCGTGCATTGGTCTGCAAGTGAAGGGCATATTGAAGGGGGCACATTAAGGTATGTAGCTTTCAATTAAGTGTCACGAGTTTAACAGAAGTTTTAAGTACGGGTTTATTCTTCAGTGTCGTTTACTTGGAATTCTTTTCTTTTCACGGACATCCCCACCAGCACCACATCAGTGATTAGATTCGTAGGCCTCCCCAGCTTCCAGGAAAGCCTTTGTTCGGTGGGGTTTTGGGGGCTTCCTGTTTCCAGTGCACTTTCCTGCCTCTTGTTGATTTTCAGCCTTGGCATCTGTTTGAATAATAACGCCGAAAGGTTGGTAGTCAAAAGTAAGCCGTACATAATGGCCTTTGGTTAAACTGATATCTGCAATTAATCATCAGTCAGCATGGCGCGCTTGCTAATTGCTTCTCCTTTGATCTGTACTCGAGAGCTCGGAGGATGAATGCATCCCGTGTACAATGGGCGATAGGAAACGCTGCCGTTCCCTTGACCGGTCGCTGTGGGTTTTTGCTATGGGCTAGAACTCTCGCCTGCTGTTATTTTATGTTTTCTGCCAAGTTTTTGCGGAGTAATTAACTGAAACGCCACATATGTTGCAAGTTTTTTGAGGAGTGAGGCTGCTGGCGGCGCACAAACTCATCCGCGGAGCGGGCGGCCGGGTGCCGCAGCTGAGCCCAAAGCGACGGCGGTCAAGTGAAAGAAAAGCTCGTCTTGGGAATGGATTTGATGTCCGGACAGGGGTGTTGAACTCCGGGTCTGGTGGGCCGCAGTGGCTGCAGGTTTTCATTCTATCGACCCCTTTTCCTAATCAGTGACCAGTTTTCATGGCTGATTAATTTCTTTCCCCCTTCATTTTAATAGCCCCCTTTTTTTGAGGATTCAGTCCTCTGAAATGACTCGTTTCTTCCTGACGGCCACCCAGCAATGAGTCGTGAAACGAGCCGACAGGTGACAAGCTGAATCGGGGATTCAAACTCTCAACAGATTTTCACTCCAATCACTTTCTTAACGAGAAGCCTAGTCTTGCTGTTAATTAAACCCGTTATTTAATCCCATGGCTTGTTGCTGTTCTCATTCTGCCACAGCAGACATTTCTAAAACTGTTGATTTTTTTTTTAAGAACACTGTCAGTGTTTTGGTGACCTGAGAAATCAAGCTTACCGAGACCTTCACCTTTCTTTATTTTCAGATATTGTGTGATGGGCATAGGCGAGCTGGTCATTTGGCAGTTTGTTTTGTGTCTCATTATTGTTTGGCTGCTAATTAAGGAAAAGGAAACAACTTAAGGTCCTGAGTCAAGTCAGTTAAATTGAAGGCAAAAGAAGATAATTAGCAGCAAAAACTGGTCACTAATGAAGAAGGTGGTTAGAATGAAGACCTGCAGCCACTGCGGGCAACCTTTAGATTTGACCAGATAGAGATAGTTGATTGATTGTCTAATAGATATAGAAATGGTAAACAGACACTATATAGCAGATGTTTAAGGATATTGTCATGAAGACAATTGTATAAAGACCGATATAAGAGGCACTATGTAACAAATATATTGAACAATATTAAAGGCAAGATAAAGATATGACAGGTGCTATATAATAAACAGCATTCAGATATTTTTGTCGTGTACGTAGATACATACAAGATGCATTATAAAAGGGATATGAAAGGCACAATATAATTGATAAAGGCATTAAATAACCAATATTTTTTTATCTACACTTTTGATTGACACCCTTATCCAGGATGACTGTCAATATTTGAAATACAATTGGTTTCATTTTTTTTTTCTCCAGTTTTGGCACAGGCAGGTGAAGTGACTTGCTCAGGGTCACACAGTGTCAGTAGTGGAATCTGAAGCCACAACATCAGGGTTTCAAGTCCAAGACCTATATAATACACAGAGAGATAGCTGAAGCGTTTTGTCAAATGTATATACTAGAATGAATTTGTAGATAATTAAATGTAAGAGGCACTTTATAATATGAGAGGCCCTCTGTAAGCAATAAAACAGTTAGAAAAGGCACTAAATAAATGAGAGATGAAAGGCACTATATAATAGACTTGAATTAAAATGCAGCAGTTGGCATGAAGAACACGTCTGTTTTCTGGCTGTGCTGACATCTTCATCTTGATCATCATTTACTGCAGACTTCTAATGGCAGTACCTTCAGAGGTGACATGAGATACTCCTGGCTAGCTCCTCAGTTTGTTTAGGCGAGTTTTAAATAAATTACTGCCAGCTGTTTTAACAAATTAGGTGTGTTTTAGAGGCATTCTAGGCTCTTTATTGCTGGCTGTGAAACAGTAAAGTAGAATAAATCTGGCACCGACAGTCTCTTCTTTTATTCTTTCTTCTTCTAATTTCTTGTCTCAGATTTTTTTTTTTTTGTTTTTCCTCATCTTGTAGCACAAATCTCAGTCAGCGGTTTGACAGACTTGAGAAGTGTGTGACTGCTTGTCTGGCAGTGGACTTGCTTTGTTCAGCATGATCTCCTCTGTGGAGCGCAATGTATGATGTATGCTGTTCTGCACATGGACTTCTTCTGTATTGAGGCTCAGTGTATTGACCCCCAGCTTGTATCTGAATAGAGTGGGAGGCTTAAGGATAAAAGTTAAACCTTACAGACCAAGTCACGTTTCAGGCTTTCCTCACTATTGGACAGATGGGATGATCACACTCCTCCTGACTCTTTCATTCCCATCAGTTTGTTGAAGGATGACATTTCCTTCACTGGCCCGTAATCACTGGGTGACACAGCACTTGGGTTTCTCAAGTTTCAGCATTGGCTGCAGTTAATGGGCTAGTGGACTGAGTGCAAGGCTCTGTGAATTGCAACTGAATTGATGCTGTCATTAATAGGTTTACAGAGCACCTATTGATAAAGTCTAGTGAAATTCTTACTTACCTGTTTTAATCAATATGCTACATGTCTCTGCTTAACAGCACCATGATTAGTGAATGGAACTACCTGACCCCAAAACTTCTATCTTTCTTGCTTCACAAATATCACAAATTATTGTTATTAACAGATATTGTATACAGAATAAAGAAATATATATTCTCTATTTTGGGGTGTACCTCTCCTGGAGCTTGTTGGGCTCTTTTATTGGAGATGCTTTTATAAGAAGTAATGACCTCTAGTGGAGTGATTAGGAGGACTTGCCCGAAAATATTGATCTCTTATGAAATGGTCACCCTACTTGTGAAAAATGTTGGCTGATCTTGGTGTGAAATTTGCTGAGATACTTCAACAAATGTCCCTAACAGTACATGACATGGAGTTCTGCTACTTTTTAATGTCATTCATGTTGTTTTTTTATTTTTCAAGTGATTTATTGTAAGTCAGTTAACAGACATTTCATAACAATCTAATTATGGAAGGCTGGCGCACAGGTGCCGGACCACCTCAGTGACCACTTGTTCACACATCCACAACCTAAAAAGGTGAAGTTTGTAGGAACAAATGTAATACAAACATGGAGAGAAAATGCAAGGTTCTGATAGACAGTAGGTAACCTAGGTTACTTGAGCTGTAACTTTAATTAGAATTAATTTCAAAATCCTTATGTATGCAGTAGACTTAATAAAATCACTATACTGTTATCTCCTCAAGGCCTTTCATGTTTCAGAAAGTTTGACCAAATGAAACATCATCTTACTTTTGAGCCCCACTATTTTTACTGATCCTTTTTTTTTTTTTTTTTTTTTTTTTTTTTTTTTTTTTTTTCCCCCCTCATGTTCCCCCCCAGTGCCAGGCCAGATGGCACCATTTTTGATAATGAGGTGTCAGACGTGCCCCTGAAACTATTAAAGTCCCATACTTGAACTCACTCCTAAGAACATATAGAAGGAGTGCTTTCCTTTCATCCATCTCCAAGAACACTATGAATACATCCCATCCTTGAGCCCAGTCCTAGGTTCAACAAACTCCTCCCTCTGGATGGTCCTATCTCAACAAACCCATGAATGAGTCTTTCCTCCTGAATCCACCACTAACACTGCTGTTGAGTCCATCTTCAAGCACATGCAAAACAAGTCGTTCCTTGTGTTGCATTGGGGGGGGGGGGGGGTTTATGGGATGGGGGGGAATTATCAAGAACAAGTCTCCTTCTGGAACCCACTCTAAGATCATCCAGACTGAGCGTCCTTCTTGAACCCACTCTTAAGGACATTCAGAATGAGTCCCCTATTTGAACTTGCCCAACAGGACTTCTAGAAACCATCCCTCCTTGAACGTGCTCCTAAGGCCATTCAGTATGAACCCTGATGCAGGCCATCTGTGAGGCCTCAAGCGCCCTCCCACTCATCAGTGCATATGATGTTAATTTTTTGATTTCTGTTCCCAAATGTGGCCCCTCAGACGCCTCTCTCCTGCCTAAACCTGTTACAAGATCGACACTTAATTGGTTTACCTTTGCGAATGCACTATTATGCCTCCGGCTGAGAACTAATTAAAGATTACTTCCCTGTGGAGACGTGAAGTAAACCAGCGGTTGACATTTTTATCAGACTTTGCTTGGAGAGTCTGGAGCGAAGAAGCTCAGAGTTTCCTCACTTTTAATGATGTACAGAATGAAACTCTCTGCGATCCGTCAGACTCATCTTGGTGCCTTCAATAAAAATCTGCTGGAAAATTCATCCACTGTGTCTCCTCCCCCATAGTTCTTGAAATCTCACTCACTGGTCCCAGTGGCTTGTCCATCCAGGGCTTTTTAACTGGCTGGTTGTTTTGCTGGGATGGCGCAGTGGTTAGTGCTGCTCATGAATTCAGTGACATGAGTTCAGATCTGGAAGGTTGCAAAGTGAGTGGAATCTGTATTATCTTGCTGTGTTTGCTTGGGCCTTTTTCCGAGTATTGCATGTTAAATTAGACTTGTTAAATTAACTGATGGTGCTGATTTTTTTTTTTTTTTTTTTTTAAATCTTGTGTTAGATATGCAGTGGACAGGTTCCCCGCCTAGAGAGATTTCCTGCCTTGTACCTGATGCTTTTGGGATAGAGCTCCTGACTACCCACACTGCCTTGGGTCGGCATTGGCTGTCATCACCAGTGTCCTCAGTGCTGAGGAGTGGGGTTTGTGAGGCAAACTTTGTAGTTCTATTCTATCCCCATTGAACCCACACATACCCTCTGGTCTTTAGATAGATAGATAGATACTTTATTAATCCCAAGGGGAAATTCACATACTCCAGCAGCAGCATACCGATACAAAAAACAATATTAAATTAAAGATTGATAATGCACGTAAAAACGGACAATAACTTTGTATAATGTTAACGTTTAACCCCCCCCAGGTGGATTGAAGAGTCGCATAGTTTGGGGGAGGAATGATCTCCTCAGTCTGTCAGTGGAGCAGGACGGTGACAGCAGTCTGTCGCTGAAGCTGCTCCTCTGTCTGGAGATGATCCTGTTTAGTGGATGCAGTGGATTCTCCATAATTGATAGGAGCCTGCTTAGTGCCTGTCGCTCTGCCACAGATGTCAAACTGTCCAGCTCCATGCCAACAATAGAGCCTGCCTTCCTCAACAGCTTGTCCAGGCGTGAGGCGTCTTTCTTCTTAATGCTGCCTCCCCAGCACACCACCGTGTAGAAGAGGGCGCTCGCCACAACCGTCTGATAGAACATCTGCAGCATCTTATTGCAGATGTTGAAGGACGCCAGCCTTCTAAGGAAGTATAACCGGCTCTGTCCTTTCTTACACAGAGCATCAGTATTGGCAGTCCAATCTAATTGATCATCCAGCTGCACTCCCAGGTATTTAATGGTCTGCACCATCTGCACACAGTCACCTCTGATGATCATGGGGTCCATGAGGGGTCTGGGCCTCCTAAAATCCACCACCAACTCCTTGGTTTTGCTGGTGTTCAGGTGTAGGTGGTTTGAGTCGCACCATTTAACAAAGTCATTGATTAGGTCCCTATACTCCTCCTTCTGCCCACTTCTGATGCAGCCCACGATAGCAGTGTCGTTAGCGAACGTTTGCACGTGGCAGGACTCAGAGTTGTATTGGAAGTCCGATGTATATAGGCTGAACAGGACTGGAGAAAGTACAGTCCCCTGTGGCGCTCCTGTGTTGCTGACCACAATGTCAGACGTGCAGTTCCCAAGACGCACATACTGAGGTCTGTCTGTAAGATATACCTGGTGGCATGGATCGTGGACTGAATCTACTCCCATCTCTGTCAGCTTGTCCCTAAGGAGCAGAGGTTGGATTGTGTTGAAGGTGCTAGAGAAGTCTAGAAACATAATTCTTACAGCACCACTGCCTCTGTCCAAGTGTGAGAGGGATCGGTGTAGCATATAGATGATGGCATCCTCCATTTACCAGTGGATCTGCAACCTAACCAATATATGAAAACAGATTTCTGAGGTCTTGTACGTGCTTGATATTTACTGTATTCAAGTTTCCTCCAGTGGCCTCTTTGTGAATGCAGGCAGTTGAAGCAACCACGAAGATATTGATATGCAGTTTTTTCTTCAGTCACTAGAGGGTAATATCATCTTTATTCAACTGCCAAAAGTTGCTTTATCAGGCAGATGGAGTTGTAGCCACCTTAATAACCATTCCAGCAGATGGTGCATCACAAACATTAACACTGCTTTTACAAATCCAATACCTGTTGTTTCAGCCAGTGTTCTAATTCATGTTCCATGTCTGTTTTGTTCATTTTTGTTTTATTTATGTAAATGTTACGTTTGTTGATTGTTTGCAGTATTCTTTTTTATTGATTGAGTCTATGTATGTAAGCTGCCTGGGTTATGTTCCATGTATTTTGTGGGTGGTCCCCTAGGAGGCGGGGCCACCTGTCTATCACCACCTGGAGCTGCCCCTCACACTAAATCTGGTGGGTCTTCCAGTGTTCCTGGCGGTTAATTTTGAATATGCTAGGAAGTTTTGATGAGTTCTTGTGTTTTGCTGTGCTTTGTTGAATTTCTGGATTGATAGATAGATAGATACTTTATTAATCCCAATGGGAAATTCACATTCTTCAGCAGCAGCATACTGATACAATAAATAATATTAAATTAAAGAATGATAATAATGCAGGTGAAAAACAGACAATAACTATGTATAATGTTGAATGTTAACGTTTACCCCCCCGGGTGGAATTAAAGAGTCGCATAGTTTGGGGGAGAAACGATCTCCTCAATCTGTCAGTAGAGCAGGACAGTGACAGCAGTCTGTCGCTGAAGCTGCTCTTCTGTCTGGAGATGATACTATTAAGTGGATGCAGTGGATTCTCCATAATTGATAGGAGCCTGCTGAGCGCCCTTCGCTCTGCCACAGATGTTAAACTGTCCAGCTCCATGCCAACAATAGAGCTTGCCTTCCTCACCAGTTTGTCCAGGCGTGAGGCGTCTTTCCTCTTAATGCTGCCTCCCCAGCACACCACTGCGTAGAAGAGGGCGCTCGCCACAACTGTCTGATAGAACATCTGCAGCATCTTATTGCAGATGTTGAAGGACGCCATGATGAACCTTTACTTGTATTTTAAGCAACTCTATTTTGCTTTTGTGCTGTTTAAACATCACAGTATCACAGAGCCTCTTTTGTGGAAATTAAACCTTTATATTTCTATAAAATTTCTGCATTTGCCCGTTTTTCTAGTTGGGGTTTGGTGGTGCATCCCCCCTCTAGTGGGCATTATAGGAAGTGCTTTTGCAACATTTTGGGATTTATATGCTTTGGAGCTCTTAGGCCGGGTTTATACTTCATGCGACGCATGCTGCAGCGGACGCTCCTGCCTCGCAAGCGTTGTAGTGTTTATACTTGCGCGTGTACTTTGCGTACATCTGGGGGAATCCACCAGGTGGCAGTGCGAGATATTATCACGGTGAATTGCCTAGAACACCTATTAAATTCCGATGACACCTTACCGCAATATCTCTGAAAAGGATGTTAATTGATTAAATCCAGGAATGTGTCCATTCCAGCAAGCATTGGGCACGAGTGAGAAACAATCCCTGGACGAGGCCTTGGCTCATCGCAAGGTGAATACAAGCACACACATACACTAGTGTCATTTTAGCGGCACCAAATCCCCAAATCTGCATATCTTTGGAAGGAAACTGGAACACACTGAGGAAACCCAGCAGGAAAACATGTAAACTCCAGGCAGCGAATATCAGCGTCAGTAACTCCCTGCAAGATAGCAGCGCTAACGCTCTGCCACTGTGTCACCCCATGTGTGTAATTATTAACAGTATTCATTATTTAAACGAAATTACCGATTTATCTGTAAAATGTAACATACATACTTTAATGCATTTCATCATGAAAGTGATCTCAATTATAAATCTAAGACTTCTAAATGTGCAGAGAGTTGGAATATCATACATTTAATGTGCTCAGTGTGGCGATTTGCTGCTGTCCGGAGCAGAGGAAGCCCTAGGAAAAAAAGATGGTACAGAAGATGGTATGTGAGAATTGTAAAACGTATCGTGTCATTACGATCGGGAATATGCGACGCTTGAATATAAAAGCACCACGAATACATCTGTATGTCGGCATTTTGCTTCACCACATCGAACCATTTATCAAATATCGAAGAGCACACACCAGCTAAGTTTCCATCCAGTTTTTTGCGACGTTTTGTTATCGACAAACAGAATATACGTAAAAAAAATGTGCGAAATTTGCTGTCTCCAGCCTGTTTCCATCAAACTGGCTTTTTATCGATAAAATGGTGTGCGTGATGACGTCATCCCCCCCCCCCCAAACGAACTGTCGCATAACTTTTGTTGTATCGCGAAAAAAATCTGCCCTTGAGCTGTTTCCATACATAATTTTGTGTATGTCGCAAATTATCTACCTTTTGTTTTCCACGTTACACCCCCTCCACTAAACAAAGAAACAAAGAAATGGAGAGATTATTCAGACAGTTTTTTGAAATTTGCCAGCTTACTGTTATTTCAGTTTCACAAATAATTGGAATTGTACATAATATCCGAAGACGACAGCAGAATGAAGCAGTTGCTTGTCTGATAGCCCTAGAGCTCGAAGAAAGTACCCCAGTGCGACGAAACCCATGGGTATGGGAGAGACGACGGAATAAGACCTTCTGGGAGGAGGTGGTGGAGAGACACTTAACAGAAAATCTCTGGCTGCAACATTTTATAATGACACGGCCGACGTTTGAGATGTTGTGTGGATTCATCAGTCCTGATGTTGCGCCCATCACAGGTTGCCACCGACCACCGGTTCCAACCCAAAAGCGGATTGCCATCGCCCTTTACAAGCTGGCAACCTGCGCCGAGTACAGAGTAGTTGGAGAAACTTTCGGGGTTAGTAAAACTACCGTCCATCTATGTGTATATGCTGTGTGCACCGCTATTAAAGAAAAATTAATGCGGCGTTATATCAGACTTCCGACTGTAGCGGAGGCCAATGAAATTGCATACCGCAATTCCTTGGTGCATCTTGTGCCACAGATTTACGGTGCGCTGGATGGCACGCATGTGCCTATTCTTCCCCCGACGGAAGGCTACCGCGATTACATTAATCGCAAAGGGTGGCCATCTATTGTTCTCCAGGCCCTTCTTGATGACAGGTGCATGATACGAGACATTTGCGTTGGCACTCCTGGAAGTGCCCATGATGCAGCTGTGTTTGCAGCATCGGATCTGTACAGGTGAGCCTACCTTTCAACACCCCTTCACAGTGCGATAACAACTGAATTAACCTGCTTCCCTTAAGGTTTTTAATTAAAACTGAAATTTGAATTAATACAAAATAACGACGTTTAATCAAAAAAAAAAACTCTCTTCATCAGACCATGCGAACCGCTCCGCCATTCTCGTTTTGATTGCACGTGATGAAAATGTGACACATTTATTTGCGTTAAAGCCCTTTTTTCCGACAAAAACTGTTTCCAATGTAGTTTTTGCGACATCTGAAGTATCGATATGGAATTTATGCGCTAAAGTTAAACGGAAAAATATTATGTCGACATGTACAACATTTTATCGATAATTAGCATTTCCATCAGCTATATCGGTAAAAAATTTGAAGCGCTAAATATTTTTTCGCAAAAACTCCTTGGATGGAAACCTGGCTACCGATGTCGTAGGATCCGCAAAGCGGCTTTCTGTCACATGTAGATACTAAACAGAGACTCTGATGTCACATTCCAACTTTTAGCACACTGCGCCCCCCCCGACTTTTTGCTGGTACTGCAACTCACACACACGTCGCATTCATTTCTGAGGACCTTCTCAGAGGGCGCATCAAATGAACGCTCAGAACGCGTGGCGGCCATGATGCGGGCGCAAACGTGTTCTGAGCGTGAAGTATAAACGGGCCCTGAGTTCACAACAGAATGAACCACCAGGAACTATGGGTGACCCTTCAGATTTGTAGGGTGGAGGGCAGTTTCTGACCGTAATCGGCAGGTGGCTCCATCTCTTGACGGTCCAACCACAAAACACATGGAACATAATCCAGGCTGATTACATACATAGACACAATTAGAATCAAAGAATAATGCAAACAATCTGCCAAAGTAACTTTACCATAATTGAAAGAAACAAAAATGAACAAAACAGACCTAAAACATGAATATGAACATGAGCTTGGAAGGAAGTGGACTATTACGGATCAGCTAGGCTTTGTGACTCATGTTTATTCACATGTCTTTTGTCATATTTGTTTTTGTCATTTATATACATTTTATTAATGTTCTGTTTATTTTTTATTTATTATATATTCTCAAGTGTTCCTTATACAGTATTTTGAGGGTGGTACCCCCAAAGAGGTGGGGTTACCCGGACCTTACGGCTGAAGGACCGCCCACGACCTTTATATTGTGAGGCTGGGATTGGCTCCGTCAGTGCTTCAGTATATTGTGAGCGCTGATTTTGTGGTTTATTGAGATATTTGCTTCTGTTTTTGTGGATTCTGACTTTTGGATTATGTTTTGAGGTTTGTTTATTATGGATGGAATTTCTTAGGTAAAGCTTGTGGTTGCATTTTTCACCTCTATCAAATTTGTTCTTTGTTTTTGTGATTTTTTTTTTTCTTTTTTTTTTCTCAAATATTTTTAGTTATTAATGTAATAATTCATCTAAAAGTAATTTTTTTTCATGGACCCTTTCCACATTGTTTGTTGTTGTCCAGAGCTGGTGACTATTGACTTCTGTTAGGTGATAATCTTTTTCGCTTCATTCTGCTTCTCTCCATCTCTAACAGAGATTAATAATTTTTCTCAGCCACCAAGTACTGTACATGGGGTAAGTAACGCATAAAAAAAAAAAAAAAAAAAAAAAATCACTTTTGGATGGAGTATTGCTTTAAGTGTCTATGCCAGAGGTTTTGTCGGTTTCTCTCCCTTTAAGGGCATTTTAACACTTTAAGTTATATTTAGAATTTTTAAAGCCAAAGCCCCATTTTCGACTGTTTACAATGAAGCCTGCTTGTGGAGTTTTGGTGCCAAGCTGGCTGGGGCATTTAATGTCGGCACACTGACAAGCCAGGTAACAGATTTTAGACAGGAAAAGGGTCAAAACCAGGTGATCAAAAAATATGCATAGCAAGGCCAAAATGACAGAATAAAGTCGCAGTCAAACATAACGGGAGCAAAAGTCAAAACCAGAACAGCATTTCTAAATGAATTTGAGAGTGAAGAAAGTGCTTTGAAATAGGTTTGTTATGTTCCGATCAGCTACAGAAGTCTACTCTTGGCCAAACATTGTTACAGTGGTCAAAGGGCTACAGAGGATGCAAATTGTATCAAGGGCAGTAAACGTTTACAGGGGGTGAAAAGCATAATTTGGCGGTAATGGGCCTGAGCTCAGGTAGCTTCCATTCTCCTGGCCCAGAGAGGTGTTCGTTTTGTTTTTTTTTTTTCTCCTCTTCCCACTTAATGTCACACTTGTCACTCTTATTTTTTTAATAAACATTCCTTCATTTATCATCAGACTCCCACCCCATAGTGCAGCTCAGAGCAGGCTGCACTGGTAGAGCTGCTACATCTTTCTTGAACCTTGGTGACAAAAACTGCACCAGATACTCACAAATATCATCTTTCTAAATCGACACTGGCTAAGCACCTTGGGGTGGTGAGCAAAAGAAAATTGGTTTAAAACTGAATCAAGTGGCAGGCATCCACAGGCAGAAAACTCAAATGGTCCTCCTTTAAAGAGGCAGGGGGCTGCGTGTCTGAATGATGATTCAGAGAGCAGAAGGGCTATGAGAGACACCAGCAAAGTTAAGACAACAGAAAATTCTTAATCTGATTTACAACTCTTACTGGGTCTTAGCCTTCCTGATTAAAAGATCAAATGAGGAATATTACTGGTGCTTGACCGCATCTAACATTGAACTGATTGTACAGTAATTGACATGTGCTGAGGCAAACCTGAGGATCACTGTGAGTTCCAGAACTGAGCAGCAAACCACCTTGAAGACGGGAATAAAAATTGGAAAGAAGTTATAATTTTAGGAATCATTCAATAAAATATAAAAACAAAACAGAAAAAAAAGCCTTAGAGTACAAAGAAACAAAGTTTACTGATGTTTTGGTTTGGCAGCCAATTTGACTATTAAAATTACTTGCATTTTTTCATATGATCTAATTTGAATATTAATAATCGTCATCTCTTACTACATATTCTTATTTGAATGTCCATACATCTCACCTCTTTCCATACAATTTAGTTTGAATGTTACATTTACTTGCATTTTCTATATGCTCTATTTTGAATATGAATAATTCACACATATTGCTGTATGAGCTAATTTAAATAAGTTTTACTTAGTTTGCCTCCTGATCTCATTTCAGTATTAATATTAGTCACATTTTGCCATATAATGTGATTTGAATATGAATTTTACTGACATCTTGACATATCATCTCATTTGAATATTAATATTTGCCATTATATCTAATTGGAATGTCTATCGCATTTTGTCGTGATTTAATTTGAATCTTAATTTCAGTTCCATTTGCTAAGATTTTGGTTCTTAATATTTGTCAAATATTCACCATGATCTAATGTGAATATTCATTTTACTTTCATTCTGCTACTTTACCTAATTTTAAATTGAATATTTGTTACATTCTTCCATATGATGTAATATGAATATGAATACTCAACACATTATCCCATGTGATCCAATTTTATTTCTCACATTGTGCCATTTAATTTCACTACTAAATTGACTGATATTTGTTGTATGATTTATTTTAAATATTAAATTTTACCACATGATCTAATTTGAATATTAGTCACATTTTGCCACATGATGTGATTTTAATATGAATTTTACTGATATCTTGACATCTCATTTGGTTATTAATATTAGTCACATTTTGCCATATGATTTAAAGTAAATCTTAATTTTACTTGAATTTGCTAAGATTTTGAATCTTAATATTTGTCAAATAATCCTCTATGATCTAAGGTGAATATTAAATTTATTTTCATTCTGCTACTTTACCTGAAGGTAATATTAATATTTATTACATTTTTACATATGATCTAATGTGAATATGAATATTTAACACATTATGCTGTATGATCTAATTATAAAATTAATTTGCTTTCTCTATTAAATTGGCTAACATTTGATCTAGTTTGAATATCAATATCATTCACACTTTGCTACATGAACTAATTTGAATATTAATATTTTCCACATATTGCATATGATCTAATTAGAATATTAAAATCATTTAAACTTTGACACATGATCATATTTGTCCATATTTCTAACATTTTGTCATATTATCTAATTGAAATATTAATACTGTGATGTGATTTCAGCATGAATTTTCCTGACATCTTGCTATATCATCTAAAATGAATATTAATATTTCTCATTTTGTCTTGTGATCTGATTTGAATATTATTTGCACTTTATTACATTACCTAATTTGAAGCTATATTTCTCAAATATGCTTTAATTTTTAATGTTAAATTTCACTTGCAACATGCCAAGATATAGAATCTTAATATTTGTCACATATACCTAATTTGAAAGTCAATTTCACATACATCCTGCTACATTATCTGATTTGAATATTTTCTATATGATGTAATATGAATGTCAATATTTCTAGCATTAAGCAATGCGATTCAGTTTTAAGTTTTTCTTACATTTTTGCCATACGTTTTAATTTCAACAGTTTCTGGACCTATAATTTCTGTATGATCTAATTTGAACATTGGTATCATTTGCATCAGTTGAATGTCTAAATTTCTCACTTAATATTTAAAAATTAAATCAAAACTTTACTCGCATTTGCCAAGACTTTGAATCTTAATATTTGTCAGATATTCCTTTATGATCTAATTTGAATGTCAGTTTTACCTACATTCTTCCACTTTATCGAAGTTGAAAATCAATATTTATTACATTTTTCCATATGATCTAAAGTGAATATTAATACTGCTAGCCTTATGCCATGTAATCTAGTTTTTATCGTAGTATTTCCCACAGTTTGCCATGTATATTTTAATTTCAATATTCATTCATCTGCTGTATGATCTGTATGTCACATCTTTCTGCATGTCAGTTTTGCACACATTTTGCCATAGGATCTAATTTCAGCATTAATATTTCTCCCATTTTGCTTCCTGTTTCAGAATGCTTTGTTTTCCCAAATCTGTAATAGTTTCATGTTTTAACTTCTACTATGTAAGAATCCTAAGCTTCTAAACGCTGCTAAAACCCTAAATTGAGTGTCTTGGTTCTCCAGGGCCCACATTCTCATGTCTCTGTAGATCCTTCTAGATTCCATGTGTATGGCTATGTGGTAAAATGCACAAAAAATAGAGAGGCCCGCGAGAGCTGGAATAATTTCTTCTGATTGATTGACGACAAGGATCAAGTCAAGCTATGCCAGTAAACTTTCTAACAAGTGCAGCTGGACTTCAGCTTATATGAATTGGCATTGTATTGCCAAGTTCTCGCCCTACGAGCCATCACCATTCATTGAGTTGCACTGTGCTAACTGCCAGTAGCCAGCCATAAACCCACGATGTCTGGATTACAATAGCTTTCAGAAGCAGTCTCTTATTAGCCTGAGCTAGTAGTAGGAGTCCTAGCTTTGGCCGAGCAGAATCTGCTTCTGAACACTGTGAGCAGGGCACTTCCTGTTGACATCTGCTAAGCTGTCTACTCCACCCCCACTTCACTGCGTGGCTTTGCCACCAGATTCCACCCTTCTACAGTGCAAAGCCTGCCTACTATGCCAAGTATTATACCACAGATTCACACCACAAGTGTGGGGCTGAGTGAGAGTAGTGACTCTCACAGTCTTGCTGCACATAGCAACTGTGATATTCATCCCCTCCCTGACCAATTATGGAATGAGCCTCCAGTTGTAATGCTCTTATACAGTACTTTCTGAATTGGCAGAATTGCGGTTCAGTTATCCATATTACTAACCGAGAATAAACCGGATATGGACGCAGGGACACGGTGATGGGACCATGAGACGTACTGCGCAGGCGCGCGTCTCATAAACCATTCGCGGTGGATACGACTTCGCTTGCGAAGGAGTCACAGCCCAAGAACGAAAGAGCTCAACTAACATGAATGAGAAATGAAGCAACAACGCGCCCATAGCTACCACTAACGACACAACCACACAAAAAAAAGGATTCTGCGCTGCTCCCCAGAGTCCAACGTGAGAGGCTACGGAGGCCCCACAGGTCCACAACGATAGTACGAAAGGCGCAGGCATCACCGCCATATTGTGAGTGGCACTACTGCGGAGTGAAGTTAGGAATAATGTGCTGCTTGGGATTGTACAAATCGCTGAACGCTTTACAACAAATTCAAACACAATACTGCTCAACGATACAAACACGAGCCCACCTGGATAAGATCAATGAACGCAGACGCCTACAACGCGCATCTGAAACTGCGGAAGCAAAGCAGGCACGTGTTCAAAACGAAAGACCACAACTGACAGAGATCAATAATCTCTTTCAAATCTATTTCGGGTTACCCAGGACCAGGGGTTGGCGAGTGGAGTCCCCTAGTACTTGGCTAAAACAGATCTCGCTCTTCGCAGATCTCTTATCTTTGCTGTGCGTGCTGCCTGTTACTTGTCTTGTTCAAGGCTGGCTCCTGCCTTACACCACCCTTGTTTGTAGCTCTCCTTGACCGTAAGTTTGCATTAAGTGGAATGAATAGCGGTACAATGGAGTGAAGGCGAAATACTGAACTGTTTCACCTTTAATGTGTTATTTTTAAGCATCTCTCTTAAACCACAATGATGAGGTTTTTTTTTTTTTTTTTTTTCTGGATGCAGAAAGAAAGATGGAGACTGCAAAAACTGAATATTCTCTCCAGAGATTCTGCTATTAAGAGCAAATCTGAACCAGTGCCTTTAGGATATTAAAAGAACTGAAGGGACGATTATCATATTAAACAAATTTGTTGTTAGGTATTTGCAAGTTGTTTCCTTCAAAATTTCTTTATTACTGTATGTTGCTCAAACCTATTTATAATACTGGTAGGCGTTTTTGGATGAATATATTGTATATCAAAGTATGTCGCATGAAGTCTTATCTTCCCTACCCATAGGCATGGTCCTCCTGTAAGGTGTGCTAATACAACAAGAGATTTGTAAATAAATGACACTCTCACGATGCGTACTAGGAGCAGGTATTGCACAATTTTTCAAAGCAACACTGAACTTAGGCCAGCCTCACACTTGACAAGTATCCCCATAATTTTCAGTCATTGTGCTACCAAGTTGGACAAAATTGTTATGGGTATTTCGAGGCTCCTAAGGATTGTAGTGAGTAAGAAAGGACACAGGAGATGATTAGTAGGGACAGAACCAAAACAAAGTCATACAGGCACTAGGTCAAAACTGATAAAGCTCAAAGTTAGAAAGTCGAAGCTGAATGAGGACTAAAAGAAGTTTCATACTGAAGCCAAAGCTCGGTCAAGTTGGGGAGTGTGGACTGGTACAGTGTGTTGCTGTACCCACCACACGACGAAACAGCTCGGGATCCCGGTTGGCAACCCCCCAGGCAGACCTGTGGTCCAGTCCCACCCTCTGGAAATGACCATCTATCTGCTGCAGCCAGGTGTTACGTGGGCATTCCCAAGGCCTGGTCCAGCCACTCGGGTCCTCGGCAGTGAGAATCCTGTGAACCAGATCACCCTCTGGGAATCTTGCCACATGGCCGAAGTGCTGTAACTGAAGCTCCCTCACAATGCAGGTAATGTGCCTCATTTGGGATTCTGTGAGTAACTACTCATTCAACACAAAGTTAAACCAGCAGTACCCAAAGATTCTTTGAAGAGAGACAGTACCAAAGGAGTCCAGTCTTCGTCTCAGGTCACTGGATAGCGTCCATGTCTCGCAACCATATAGCAAGACAGGAAGCACCAGGACTCTAAAGACTTGGACCTTCGTCCTTTTCTATAGATATCAGGAGTGTCATTACCCCTTTCCAGCGATCTCATGCCCACCCCCACCCCCCCATATTCTCTCCCAATCCTTCTACTGACTTCATAGGAAGAGTCACCAGAGACATGAATGTCACTGCTGAGGTAAGTAAACGTCTTGACAAGGTCGACACAGTCCCCGCAGACAGACGCATTGCTGATGGCTGTGCCCAAGAGGTCATTAAAGGCCTGGATCTTGGTTTTTATCAGGACCCTCACAAGCCCAGACACTCTGACTCCTTGCTCAGTCTCTCGAGAGCCCCGATCAGAACCTCCATTAACTCTGTGAAGATCGCAGAATCGTCAGCAAAGTTAAGATCAGTGAATCTTATTTTCCCAAATAGATATTCCACAGCTGCTGGACCCCACTGTCTTGTGCAACAAACATCCAGTCCATGCAAGCATTGAACAGAAAAGGAGCAAGAACACACCCCTGATGAACCCCAGAATTGTCTGGGAAGAATACGAGGTGTTCTGCCTCCACTCAGCACAGCACTTACAGTACCAGTGTACTGGCCAGCCATGATATCCAGCAACCTTGAATGGATCCTAAGAAGTCTCAGGATGTCCCACAGGGCAGCTCGATCAACTGAGTCAAATGCTTTACAAAAATCGGCAAAGGCTGCAAGGAATCTTTGCTGATGTTCACGTTTACACTTCATAAGAATCCTCAATGCCAGGATACGGTTGATGGTAAATTTCTTGGGTGTAAAATCAGACTGCTCCAGTCGCTGGTAGGTAAGCAACTGATCACAGATCCTTTTAAGTAGTACCTTAGCAAGGACCTTACCCGGCACTGAGAGCAGTATTATCCCCCTGTAGTTTGTGCAGTTCAGATGATCACCTTTCCCTTTCTAGACAGGGATGGCAAGTCCCATTTTCCAGTCAGTTGTGATGACACCCGCCTCCCAAATGGAACCAAAGATTGCTTGCAATGCTAAGAACACAGGCTTACCACCAGCCTGAAAAAGTTCACCCCTGCAGATCCCCGCAGCCTTCCTTACCCTCAGCTGGTTCACCAGTGAACTAATCTTGGTGAGATGGGGTGGTTCACAGCTAAGTAGAGGATCAGCCTCAAGAACCATGGACCCAGAGATATCTAAAGCAGATCCTCCGGCTAAGACGTTGAACAGCTGCTCAAAGTAGCCAGCCCAGCTGTTCAGAACTGCAGTGTCATCCGTATGTACTGTTCCATCAGCCGTCCTGACTGCGACTCTCTGAGGAACAGATTTGGAAACATGATTCAGAAACACGAAGCAAAATGCTTTACTTGTTATGAAGTTAAGCTAATAAAGTCACTCTCTTCTTCCTTGATCCCTACGTCTCTTCTCTTTTTAATGCGTCACTGATCCCTGGTATCTTTCCCTATTAATTTGAAAACTTCTCGTGTGATTCCTATTCTCGAGGAAACCTTTGGTCATTTCATCTTGTGGATACTCCATTATTTCTTCAAACAGGGGAAGTTGTGTCTGGATGAAAAAGACCCTTGACGTCATGGGGGCCTGGGTGCACACCCAGAATGCTCCAATAGTAGATCCGCCCCTGCTGACTGTAATTATTAAATTTGAAATGCTCACTGTACAGATGTTGTGTTGAGTCCTGAACATATGCAACGCACGGCATACCAGGAAGGCAGACAGGATCGTTGAGGTCCTCAGTCTTCCCACACAGCCACATTTCACATTCCAACCTTCCAGAAATGGTTCCGGGATGTTGGCACTGTCCTCAGTAAACTCGGACAGCTTCTACCTACCCAAAGGTTGTATAGCTGCTGAACAGTCAATCATAACAATAAATATTCTATATGTGTATGTTACATGCTGTGGATACTTTTTATTTATTTGATTATTTTGGTATTGCATTTTGTCAACTGTCTTTAAGGGAAATGCAAGAAAGAATTCCTTGTCCTGTGTAAACAGGACAATAAAGTTGACCTGACTTGTATTGTGCTGCCAGCCATACGCTCAATAGTCCTTTTGACGGATTTATGTATTTCTAGAAAGTAACAGTTTATTAATGAATATCCAAAACATGCATGCATTGCTGGAGCCAATTTATTTAACATCTGTACCAAAACATCTGGGTGTCATAAATGCTGGGATAGTAGACTCGTCAAGAGCTGTCAGTATCCTTTAAAGCAGCAGTGCTATGCAGTAATTAAGAAGAATCCTTCTTGCATTAAAGTTGGCAAAACATTTCACGGAAGAGCTGGTGAAGTGTGCATTATTGCAGAACTTTACATGTTAAGAGGTCATCCAGAGCGGTTATGTTTATTTTTTGATGGATGGTATTCTTATTTTAATAATTTTAATTTATTTTTTACAATTATTTTGTGGTAAATTTCCCTCGCATTTAGTGTTGCTTTCACAGGCAACACCATATTTAACTTTGTATTGATCCTGTCCAATCCAATGAGTGGCATCACACTGCCATTATAATATATATAATGTTATGGTTTTGCCAGGTCTTCATGCCAATCTTTAGAATCTTTTCCCATTATTTGTTAATTTGGATGTTTTTTTTGGGAATATTTTTCAAATTTTGTTGCTAAATATATCTTTAACTTCCTTCTTTTTGTGTTATTCTTTCATTTGTATTTTCTTGTTTCTCAATCATTTTTATAATTTTTTTTTTTATTTTCCTGTTATGTTGTTTTTGTTATGGTGCTTGCAAGTTCCCAAGCACAAGTCACAAACAAATCCAAATTTTCCAACTAGCGGGGGGAATCCCATGTAAAAAACCCCTGGCTAGTAGCACTGTTTTTATAAAATAAAAAGATTTATTCTGCACAAAAATGCTCTGCAACACAACAAGCCCGGTGGTGCATAGATGGCAAAAAGGAATTGCCTGACAGGGCAAGGCAAACAAGTCCAAATCACAAATGCAAAGTGAAGCCAATAAACAGCAGTGGTTCAAAAATCCAGGAAAATCACAAAAGGCACAAGAACTCTCCTCTTCCTTGCACACTCAGATGAACCACATTAAACTGGGAATCTCTTGACTTTATAGGACTCGAGGCACTCCTGCCTCTTGGGGGACCACTCACAAACCACAAGACACAAAGACACTGACACACAGATAAAATCATATACTAAGAAAAATGCAAATAAACAAATTAATATAAACAAAAGAATAAAAAATTAACAAAAGATGTAAAACAAAAATGAACCCCAGTCAGGGGAGGAACCCTGGAACATAAGTGATGTAGGTTATTATGTGTCTTGTTGCATGGATGTTGAGTCCAAGGGGGTGGACCCTCCTGACGCAGTAGTGGTTGTGGCCTATATAAAGGCCTGAGGTGCTTCAAAGTAGGGCTGAGGCTTTAGTGTTTTCTGCTCATGACCTTCAGCTTCCCATTTGATTCTCCTGTAGTTTGGTCAGATTTTTTTTTTTTTTGGTCTTTGGATAAAGGATAAGTTTAGTGTTTTTTTGAGTCAGTTCTTTTTCCACAATAATGGTGTACCACAAATTGCATCCTTAAGCCAATAATTTTTATACATTTTTAAAAGCTTACGTGTTCTTGAGGTTTAAAAGGGGATCTATCGGGCATTTTTTTCTTTATTATCATAACCTACTGATGCATAAAATTAAAATAACATAATATGTATGTAAACAGTCTGAATTCGCATAAGCCATTGTAATTTGAAGTTTTCATAAGAAATGTCATGATTTACTTCATGATGTAAAATATTAAACAAGAATAGCCCCCTTAATATACATTAATGTGCGCAACGACAAATTTAACTGACGCACTGTTTGGAACGGTATGCAATCATTAAGCGAGACACAGCTATAATTGCATAGAATGCTGAGCATGAGTCAAAATCGGGGTTAACGCCAAGGTGGTTAAAATATATGACAAATGTATTTTTTTTTTTAATAATAAAACAGACCAATATTGAGCGAAATGTGCAAGGTCTGGTAACTCTAGTGTTACATATCTGTGATAGCAGACACCAGTGGCTACACTTGTATCTTTTAAAGAATGTCAGCTTCATGATGAACGGCATTTCCTATTGTTTTTGTGTTTTTTTTTCTTTTGCAAACTCCATGTAAATAAGATGTAAATGTAAATACCCCATGTAAATAAGATAATTGCACAATATTCATAAAATATAATCTAAATTAATTTACAAACATCAGTGAATAAATAGATCTTGCTAAATATAGTCTATTTAAAAATTCAATTAGAATCAAGAAGCTTGCCAAATATAGCCAATTCAAAACGCAATTAGTAGAAGCCTTCCATTACTGTAAATTAGCTGAACAGAGATTAATCTACACATTCCAGTCCCCAACCATATAAGAGCCAGACCTTTTAAGGTGATATCAATGGGTAATTTACAATTAATTTGAATAGCACATAGATAATGAAAGGTTCTGCTTTGCCCCCATAAGCTAACAAGTTAATGGAATGTTCTTAATGTTCTGATAAGTTTCTGTATTTAGACAATCGGATGCCCTCAGCTTGAAGTTGGACACATAGAAAGAAACATGAAATGTTAGGCAGAAAGGCACAAAGGCATGAAGTTTTCTGACCGTTACGCTATGGTAACGTTACATGCGTATGATCCAAGTGTATGAGATGATGTATAGAAGCTTAACCAAGACATTTAAGCCTTTAATTAAACTTCATAAACAGTAGGTGTTTTTATCGTTTTGGTGTCCTTTATCAACTTTTTTTATTTTTCTGTAAACTATTTTCTGTAAATTTTACAAAAAGCTTTCAAAATGAGGACATTTGGACCGTGTTTGTGTGTTGTTTTTTTTTTTTAATTTTAACACGGGTCATACTAATTGCTGATGCTTTTCAGAAAACTGCATTTTGAACTTCTTAGAAACCCCCCTTTTCTAAAATAAGGCAGGATGCATATTTACACAAGTCTTGTAAATGAGAAAATGTGAAGACAGTGTTGTCCAAGAGGCAAATGGGGGAAAGAGTACCAGAGAATGACTGTCTGCATGGGCATTGGTGCTAAGAAAACAAGCCATTGTGGCCCACTGGCCGAATCTTGGCGGAAAATTGATTCACGTCAAAAATAGACTGGATGATTTTGGATGGAGAGAGTGAAGTGAGCGCAATGATATCAAACTATTAGGTTGGATAATCTAAGGCAGGGGTTCTCGCTCTTCTCTCCCCCCCCCCCCCCCCCACCCTGTTTACCCTGTGGCAAGTTTTTGAAAGTAAATTTACCTGTTTTGTTCAGTAATATAAGGTGTTAGTTCTACCATAATAAAGCAATTGACAAAGGGGACATTAGAAGATTCTGTGTTGCTAACATTTTTATTTTAAGTTCCAAGTAACAACAATAATAGCACAAAATTATGCTATTTCATTTATTTGAAAACAACTTATGATAAGCAGATGACAGTATACCAGAACAAAAAGTGTAAATCTATGGGGGCACTTCAGTCAGTGAGTTGCATATTCTTGCTTTTCACCCACGATCTTGGTGCAGTTGTTGAAAGAGCAAGTCTCATGTTGTCTTTGTGGACTAATAGAAATCTTGACAATTTAAGCGTTTAAGCTAATTTACCCCCTTAGTAGTTGAAATTTTCCCCAATCTAAGGATTGGACAAGAGTTGACTACCAAGAATTTCAGTTGAAATAATAAGCAGTGGGTAACAGTTTTTATTTTATCACTAAAATATCCATCCATCCATTTTCCAACCCGCTGAATCCGAACACAGGGTCACGGGGGTCTGCTGGAGCCAATCCCAGCCAACACAGGGCACAAGGCAGGAAACAATCCCGGGCAGGGTGCCAACCCACCGCAGGACACACACACAAACACACCCACACACCAAGCACACACTAGGGCCAATTTAGAATCGCCAATCCACCTAACCTGCATGTCTTTGGACTGTGGGAGGAAACCGGAGCCCCCGGAGGAAACCCACGCAGACACGGGGAGAACATGCAAACTCCACGCAGGGAGGACCCGGGAATCGAACCCAGGTCCCCAGATCTCCCAACTGCGAGGCAGCAGCGCTACCCACTGCGCCACCATGCTGCCCACTAAAATATTCTACACTGATATGTGTTTAGTTATAAAATAAATAACCTTTTGGATGCATCTTATGCCCTTTGGACTCTTGGTCATAAAAATCGCATACTCTGTCATTGCAAATTACCTAATTTGTGATTTCATCTAAATGTTGTAATATAACTTGACAGGACAAAAGATAAGAGTTGGGGCACCTCCATGATGAAACCCTATTTAATTGAAAGAAAAGCAAAAATTATTAATAAGATGATACCTGAAGCCTCTTATTGTAGCACAGAGTCCAGTAACGTGTCAAAAGCGAGTTTGTGAGGCCTCCAAACTTCTCCATCAGTCTCCCCAGATAAGGCTCACCCTAAGTTTATCCTCCCCCAGCTGCTATCTGCAGGCTGCACAAACTTAAAAATGGGGACCTGACTGTTATGATTCAAGTCCAGCCCTATAGCAAAGAGTGTGTGAGGCCTTCTCAAGGCTCCACAAGCCAGACCAGGCCTTCCCAGCCTGCTTAGAATTTGCTTCACCCCAAACAGTCTAACTTCCTGATGTCACAAGTGGGATTTGGCCTACTTTGGCCCAAAATAAGGGACTCGGTTGTAAAGCTCCAAACAAACATTAATAATGTCAAATAAAATAAATCAAAATCTTCTAGGGAAAGAAACTGTAACCCTTTTGGCAAGAAAAGACAAGTCCCAAAGCAGAAACTTTTTTTAAATGAAAATATTTGAGAAAATCTCAAACGCCAAAAATGGCGAAAAGAAGTTTCTTAAAAGGCCATCTTAGGTGAACAAGTCCCAATACATAATCCAAATATAAAAAACAAAGAACAGAAGCAAAAATCCAAATAAACCAGAAAATTCAGTACTTGGAGATAAATGAACTCAAACAACATCAATGTAACACTGATGTTTCTGCTCTCTGCTTTGGCAGATAAATGCTATGACATTTGGAAGGCCTCTCACAAAGTTCAAGGGACATAAGGGAAGAACTCCTTACACATCGATTTAAATAATCTGCAACTTTAAAGAGGAAGTAGAGAATTAATGAATAATAAACAAAACCAAGAGAGAATACACAAACATTAAAAGAAAAAAAAGAAATATAAGCCAATAGAACGGTGACTTGAATTAACAAATCCAAAACAAGAATCTTCATACGTAATATATTACCAAAAAGGTAATTAAAGAAGCACAAACCAAGCAAATAAGGGTAAAAGGGATGCCTGAAAAGGCAACCAAAGCCAAAAAAACTAAAGGAACAGAGCAAAATAATCCACCAAATCAGAGAATCAACACAAAGCAATACTTTGAGTGTTGTTTGGAGTTCATTCTATGATCCACTTTCGACTCCCACCTAAAGCAAACAGGAGGACCCAACAGCAATGATGTCTGAGTGGCCCTGCCTCCTGGGGCTCCAGTCACAAAGCCAAGGAAATGGCAGCACATTTAAAGGTACAGAGTAGAAATATTAAACAGTACATAAACACAGTAGAAATAATATAAACATACAAGGGAGTGTAATGTGGTGATTCTGCCATCATAAAGCCCAGATCAATGGAGTGTTGCATCCATCTGCATATGTGTACTCCGGAGCTCAGCTAGAGTGAACCTTGGGTTCTTAGTCACCATTTTTATCAAGGTCCATCACCCATGGGTGCTCACTTTGTGGGGACAACTAGCTCTAGAAAGAGACCTGGTTTCTCTAAACTTCTTCCATCTAATAATTACAGAGGTCACTGTGCTCTTGGAAACTTTCAGTGCTGCAGAATTTTTTGTAGCCTTTCCCAGAGTGGTGCCTTAACACAATCCTGTCTCTAATTTCTGTAGGCAATTCCTTTATCCTAATGGTATGGTTTCTTCTCCACTGTGGAACCTTCTGTAGACAGGTGTGTGCATCTCCTGATCAGTTCAGTCAATTAAATTGACCACTAGTGGACTATAAACATCTCGAAGATAAACGGCAGAATGGGATGCAGCCTAACCAAATACAAGCACTATAGTAGGGACTCAGAATACTTGTGTCAATTGAATATTTCAGTTTTTTGTTTTTAATAAATTTGATTAAATTCCTAGAATCCTTTTTCCGCTTGGTGATTCCAAGGTCTTGAGTGTTTTATTGGAAAAATGGATTTGAAATCATTTTACAACATAGCTGCAACATCACAAAAGATAAAAAAAGTAAAGGGGTCTGAAGACCTTCTGATTCCACTACCAGGAAGTACAAGTCAGGGAACGGACCTGTGCTGTAACATACTGTAACTGTGTGCTCATGTTTCCTTTATCTATCTGGTATTTCTGTTATCTTTTCTGGTGAAATCTATTTGCTTTTTGGAATGGACTTGTGCTCCGCCCCCAGCACCACCATTTACCTGACATTTCTTTGGCCACTCCTATTTTTGTCTGTTGCTGGGCAACACTAATCCCTACAGTCATAAGATGGGAAGAGCAAATAAAATAAGTGTTATCCCAGACAATCCATTGCCTCCTCTGGAGCCTTTTAGTCAAGTCGGGTTTCGTCCGTTTTGTAATTTTTTTATTTATTTTTTTAACCATTTGACTGACTTTTAGATTTCCCCTTTCATTTATTTTTCATGTTTAGACCTTGAATTTTTGTATTGTAGACATTAAGGAAGTGTATTTTGTTTTTACCTGCGTACCATAGTGTCTCTCCTCCCTGCTCATCCAAGGTGTGGTTGGATGGGAGCACTGAGAGGGTGACCACCTTTTAAGATGCGGACATCTGACTATTATTCATTTTAACAGAACATAAAAAAGAGGGTGGCACAGTGGTAGTAGTGCTGGCTCACAGTAAGGAGACATAGGTTCATGTTTGCATGTCTTTCCACTGTCCAAAAACATGCAGGTTAGGTGAATCGCCAAAACTAAGTTGTCCCTAGTGTGTGCTTGGCGTGTGGTGGTTGTGTGTTCTCCCTGTGATGGACTGGCACCCCTGGTCTGAATTAAGCAGGTTATAAAAAGATGAGATAAACAAAGTTTCACCTTTAGTGACCGTAGGACCCATCGAGAGAAACAGGCAGCCCACAGTTGATCAATTTGGCCCAGCAGGATGCTTTTAATTAAATAGTGAATCACATACTTGAGGACACCTGGTGGAAATTAAGGGAAAGTGCATGCAGGACTGAAACCTGGAAGCACTTCTTTATATGGAGTTATGAGAATTTGGAACAGTTGCGAAGCTGGAGACCTTGACAACTTCTAAGTAGTATCTGAATGAGATATTTGGACAGCTTAGCTAGTGGCTAACCAAACAAATATCAAATGGACTGAATCTCCTCTTGTTTGTTAAACTTTTGTTATCTTTTTATGTTTTTACGTTCAATGATATGATAATGTGATGGAAATGATGTAGTTGGGTAAGGTGCAGTGGGATGAGACCTGCAGTTCCTCCCATCAGCTTCTTTTTTACATTGCATCGACAGTAAGTGACCCGGACATGGCCCACTATGTATGGTTTTTCAGATTGGCCCATCCAGCCTGGCATTCCGAAATCACTTTACACTCCTGTTTGCAGGGAAGCCGACAGGATATGGATGGCTCTCCACTCTCCCGCTTTGAGGTGACACCATGATTAATGGCAGTCGTTTTTCTCCCCATCTCATTTTGTTACTGTCAGAGTTAAGTGGGCTGGAGACAATAATAAACAGTCAGCCTCCTGTGACCCCCCTCTCCCCCCCCAACCCTCATTCTTCAGATTACTAAACCCGCCGATGAACCTATCACAGTGGTCCCCTCAGAATCCAAATGAACAGGCTCGATGTGTAGAGTGATGCTGGAAGTGTTTTATTATTCCAAGTAGCACCGTTTACTATCATCTGCTAAATAATTGGTTCTGTGTGCGAGTGTGTCTCTGTTCAATCAATTTCAGTTTCACAATGAAAAAATATAGAAAGGATTAGTTTAGTGCAGGAGGAGCCAAGAAGTCATCTGCTGCACTCTGTTAAAACTCTATTGCTTTTCTTACATTTCAAGCTTTGTTATTTATTTATTTTTTTTCATTATTTTTTTTTATCCATATTCTTCCAGATCAACACATAAAGTTGCCCTGCATTATTCTGGTGTGACAACCCATGTTGTAAACTCTTTTGACAAAACACCGGGAATAAAGTGTTATGGAACAGTAACCTTATGAGAACTAGGTTTTGATAAAGTTGGAGACTAGCCAGCAGGGGTCAGTGTTGGGGCCACTGCTGTTTTTAATACAGCATACTGTAAAAAATTGTTGTTACCCCTCCACAAAAAAAAGAGAGAACTGACAACTGTCTCTGAAATAACTTGGCAATCATCATTGTTTATTCTGTCTCCAGCAAAATTCACACTTTTGCTTTAGAAGTTTGATTCAACAGGTTATGTCAAATAATAACAAACTTGAAAATGGCATGGACAAAAATAATGGGACCCTTAACTTCATATATTGTTGCACCACCTTTAGAGGCAACCACTGCACACCAGTGATTCCTGGACCTCTCAGTGAGACTTCTGCAGCTGTCGACAGGTTGTTTGGCCCATTTGCCCTGAGCAAACTGCTCCAGCTGGGTCAGGTTTGAAGGGGGCCTTTCTTCTTAAGTGGTTTGTACTTCGGTATTCTTGGGAGTGTTTAGCTGCGTGTTATCCTGTTGGAGGATCCATTGCCTGCGACTGAGACGGAGCATTCTGACACTGGGCAGTACATTTTACTCCAGCTTGTCTTGATAGTCTTGAGATTTCATTGTTCCCTGCACAGACTCGAGGCACCCCCCCTGCAGGCTCTGCAAAGCAGCCCCAGAACATAACCAGGCCTCCTCCAAATAAGAGCACACCACAGCGACTGTGAAACATGAAGGCTTTGTTTTATTGAGCTGATGGGACTTGCCAAAAAGATCTAGTTTTGTCTCCTCTGTCCAGGGGACATTCTTCTGGAAGTAATGCGGCTTGTCAATTTGCATTTTAGCAAATTCCAGTCTGGCTTTGTTTATGTGGAGTCCTCCTATGTCTTCTTCCATTGAGCCCACTGTCATTCAAAGAGTGACGTATGGTGCCATCAGACACTTATGGACCTTGACCTTGGAGTTCAGCTTGTATCTCATTCAAAGTTGTCCTTGGCTTATTGTCTGCCTTTCTCCCTAAGCTTTTCCCCCTTATAGGGTTGATTTTCCTCTCATAGACACATTCAGGGTCTATGGCTACAGTGCCATAGACCTTAAACTTTTTCATAATATTTGCAACTGTTCTCAGGGGAACATCAAGCTGCCTTTTAGATGTTCATCTAGCCTTTGCCCTTAATATTCTTGTTGTCTATCATTTTCTTTCGGATCTCCTCAGACCGCTCTCTGCTTTATTTTCTCTGGTCCATTTTCAGCATGGGACACACAATTATACTTCACAGCAGAGTGACAACTTTTCTCAATTTAAATTAGGCTGAATGACTGATTACCAAATTGGAGACGTGTGTGATACAAATTCAAGAAAACGGCTAGTTTGAAAAATCACTCAAATCCAATTTATTTAGGATCTTTTCTAGGTTTCCCAACAAAGATGTCCTGGCCATTTCAGAAGATCTTTGTAGTATAAGCAATACTTGATCTCTTTCCACACTTTCTTAGCTTTACTGTATGACATGTCAAATGCACACAGGTAGACAGGGGACAATCACTTTATCACTTTTTTTTAAGCAGCTGGAATGATACCTGCAAATTTGTCCACATCTGTATATACTGTGACTTATGTGGATAGGAGTATACATAACAAGCTGCAGTGTCTGAGTGAGGTCCTACAATGGATAGTACACACAGCAGAAAAAGTAACATGGACCTCTCTGCCCACCATCTTTATAAAGCATTGAATCTGAAAAGCCTGTAGCATTGTAGAAGTCTGCTCCCACTACTCCCATGGTCTGTTTTGTCTTGCTTCTATCAGGCAGAAGGTACTGTAGTGTCCAAAGCTGGTCTGCCTGGTTCTTCAACAGCTTCAACCCCTTGGACCTTGTCCTGCCCCCTGTCCTCAGTTCTGCTTATTTATGTGCAGTACATTTGTTACACTTGTTATTACTGTTTTTATTTATTTATTTTATCAGTAATTGTTGTCCTTATTCATTTATTACTGTCTAGTTCAAATTATTACTATCTGTTCAATTACCTATTATTTTTTATTATCTATTTATTTATAAAATTATATAGCTCTCTACCTGTCTTGCATTTGTCTGGTGTTCATGTATATGCTGCACCTTGGACCTGGGGAATGTTATTTCATGCCACTGTATGCTGCAATAAAGTATAAGGATAATATGACAGTAAAGCCACTTTACTTGAGTTGCCAGCACATCACATGGCTCACTCACACCTGTACACCTGCTTAGTCCAGCAATTATTTAATCAACCAATCATGTGGAAGCAGTACAATCAATAAAATCTTGCAGCTACCAGAGCTTCAGTCGATGTGCACATCAAAGTAAATGCCAGAATGGGGGAAAATTTGATCTAGGTGATTTTGACCGTTGGTGCCAGTCGGGCTGGTTTGAGTATTTCTGTAACCGTTGATGTCCTGAGATTTTCACATACAACAGTCTGTGGAGTTTATAAAACAGAAAACATTTAGTGAGTTGCCAGTTATGAGGACAGATACTCCTTGTTGATGGGAGAGGTCAGAGGAGAATGGCCAGACCGATTTGAGCCGATAGTAAGGGCAAAGTAACTTGGATAAGTAACTTTGTACAATGGTGGTCAACAAAACTACATCAATAAATTGAAACATCCCTGGTTTGAATCTTGTGCCCATTCTACATGTTCTGCACATGTCTGTGTGGCTTTCCTCCAGATAGTCCAGTTTTCCTTCCACATCCCTAAGAAATGCATGTTTAGTTAACTAGTTATTCTGAACTGGCCCTGTGGCTGTGTGTGATGGTGGCTCCTGCCTTATTTCTGATGCTGCCCGGATAGGTTTCACCCCCATGATTGAGAATGCTAAAAGAAGTTATGTTTTGAAAACATAAGTTCGCTGAATCCATGCTGTTGACCAAACACCATTGCAGCTGGTGGTGAATTATACACAGCTAACTGCCAAATGTGTGAGAATTTAGTAGTTTTGTTAAAACTTATAGGGCACTGTTACTCATTCGGGTTAAATGTGTTTTTTTTTTTTATATATATAATTACCTTATATCCCATAAAACCCCACACTCCAATGTGAATGTGTCACTATCCTGTGCACTTGAAGAGATACCCAGCGTTGACAAGTTGTGTGGCGTGTGGCTCCCCCACCATAGTTGGCATGTGCTGAATCCAAATCAGATGTCATTTATTACAAAGAAAAACCATGGCGATGTTTTTCAATCAACATGAAACAAATGCATCTTTCTTGACTGCTGGATGGCATGAATGTGCTGCCCCCTCCCCCCATTTCAATGAATAAAGCTGCCTGTGGGCGTAATTCAGTAACCTGCCTCATTACTGTTATGATTTAACTGCCGGAGAGAAGATAACACCTCTCAGATTTGACCTAATTTAAGATCTCGTTGTCAAAACTAGTGAAATCGACCCTCCTAGACCCCACAGCAGGAAGACAGAATGGGAAGTGATTTGCACAGATTGCAGTGTGCGGAATACTTAATGGGGCACATTTGAAGGCACGCTCTGCCGGCGGCAGCAGTGGCGACAGCTACATTTTCTAGGTTCCCTTGTGCTGCCATGTGGAGATGTGCGACACACGTGTAGGCTGTAACCCGTCATTATGGGATTTCATATGCTGGGCCGTATGGCCAGCGTCACGCCTCTGGGTGGAGGGCTCTCCCGCTAGCTTACTTCAGGTCCTCCCCGTTGTTATGTTACCATGGAAATAAAACAATGCTCTCTGGTGCCGTATTTTAGACATAAGTGGTAGTTGCTATGGCAAACTTTTTATTCTTAATTTAAATTAACTTATTGTGGACAAATTGTGAGAGAAAACAAATATTGTGAGCCATAATCACTGAAAATGACCCGACCGAGTGTCAGGAGATGGACTTGAATCTGCATAGAAATGTCTGCAGCCTTTACTTTGTCTACAAATATAATGTATGATCGCAGTAACAAGGCTTTTGAATTCATTGTAAAGGAACAGAAAACTAGGGTCTTAATAATAATAATAATTGATATCCTGCCTCTGGCTGGATGCTGCTTGCAGGGCTCGTTATTTTCTGTGTTACTCTGAATGATCCTTAATTAAATTATACAGGTTATGGAATGTTCAGTTATGTAGAAATAATAATAGTAATAATAATGCTACTAATATCTTGTCTTGGTCCTGATTCAGCTAGGATTGCTTTTTCACCATGACTCTGATTGACCCTCAGTTGAATTAGGCAGGTTACTGAATGTAAAGTTATATATTGCTATTATTATTATTACAATCTGATGCTGCTAGTATCAGTTTTTTCCGCCATGATTCTGTACAACCTTGAATTAAGTTAAGCAGATTAGACAGAATGTTCAGTTATGTAGAAATAATAATAATGATTAAGATAGTAATAATAATTATGCTATGAATATCTTGTCTTGGTTCTGATTCTGCTAGGATTAGATTTTTCACCATGACTTGGACTGATCCTTAGTTGAATTAAGCAGGTTTCTGAATGTTAAGTTATAATAATTTCTTTCCTTTGGGCTTGTTGCTTTTAAGGTTGTCTTTTTCTCTGTTACCCTGAATGACCCAGCCAAGCTGACTTTTGCTATTTTCTGACCTGTGCTTGAGGTATTAAGGTGACCTCACTACCCTATGGCAGGCTTATTGATGACTCGGCCCACGCCATGCTGTGGTCAAGTGTTCTCTCTTGCTATTGATGAGATCAAGGCAGATTTACATTTACTTAATTGGCTGACACCTTTATCCAAGGCAGCTTACAACGTTTGATACATTTGGTTCCATTTTGTTTGGTTTTCCACTTGGAGCACAGGCAGGTCAAGTGAGTTGCTCAGGGTCACACAGTGGTAAGGGCAGGATTTGAACCCACAGCCTCAGGGATAGAAGTCCAAAGCCTTAACTACTACACCACACTGCCTGCAGAGCTGACTGATTGCATGTCAGACTGTGGCCCATTGAAATCATATGGCTTTGTATATGATAATGGCCAGCCAGGAAAGGTGCATACCATGGTTAAATCTCAGTGCAACAGTTTTATTCCCAGTACTTCTTCAAACCTTAAAGAAGTCTCCAAACATGTTAGACATATTATGGACTGACTACAGAGGATACGTGGGACTGTTATGTTTAAGCTGGGGTTCCTTTCTTGGCTTATGTTTAAACTATTTGTGTATGCCTTTTTTATTTATTTGTGGTTACGGTTTATGTTAATATTGTTATTGTCTAATTATGTGTACTATATGAGCTTTATTTTGTTTTATTATTTAGATTATTTTTGTGTAATCATGTTCTAATATGTTCCTTGTATTTTGTGGGTGGGGCCACCAATACCTCACCATAAGGACCTGTCCCCAGCCTTTAAAGGCAAGCTGGGAAGGTGAGTTCCTTGGGATTCATTGAATGCACTTTAGTGGAGTGTTGGTTCTTCACTCTGAATTTTACCTTGTTGTTTGGGTTTACTGATTTTGACACTCTCTTCCCTCTGTTTAGGCATTCTGTTTCAGTGAGTTGTTTACTTTTTTCGGATTAGCTAGTTGGCAACTGTTTTTGCCATTGTAAACTTCCTGTTGTAAGGGTGGCAAGGTAAGCAGATACGGCAAATAGTCAAAGAAAGATTTGAATACCACTCAGGGTAACCCCTTATATTTACAAAAAAAGAAGCTCAAATGAAAAACTATGTTGCGGCTTTAGCATTTGGGTAGGCGTTCAGTAGCTCTGTCTTTCACTACTGTCAGTTCGGTATCTGGTGCCTCCTTTGTAAACCTGAGACTGGAAGAGATGGAGTTTTTGTAGGCAGTGGGGCGGGTCATTCATCCTCTTTCATGCTTTGGAGGAAGAAGTGTCAGCACCCCCTCATCTCAGGGTGGAACTGCTTACCTCACCAGAGCCAGGAAGGTCATCCCTAGACGCACATGTGTGACAATGTCTCTTTGTTAAATAAACCTTCTTTTATAATGAATCTTGCTTTGGATCAATCTTACATCTCAATAGTTAAATATTTCTACATTTTCTGACACTGCTAAAGACTTTTGCATGCTCTCATTATCTGAGACCTAATAGGCCAAAGCGTCAAAGATGTTTTTGACCTGGTCAGTTGGGTTTCTTACCTGTGTTTTCAGCTCAGATCTGGAGGCTTGGCAATTTTGAAATTGTTGAGAGTTGTAACATTTTACATATTTTTACAGATTTACAAAACCACCTTCTTGTTGCTTTGCTTAAATATTCATTTGAATTCTCCAGTTTTTGAATGTATTTTAACCTTTAAACTGACCATGAATTTTGTCTCAAGATTTGTCTTTGGTGGGAAGGATTTCTGATCTCCCAGTTTCTGATCTTCGCTTTGTTTTGAGACTTCGTCTCTTCTCCTGGTTGCTTATAAAATCATAGTGGTTTTTTAAAAAACAAGACACATGTGCCCCAGTAGTCTAGTGCTACGCTTGGCTGAATCCAAACTGATTTGTTCACCAGTTGCTTATCACTTACAGGAAAAGAAACGGGGACCTCCACAAAAGTGGAATGAAACCATAAAAACTGGGTGATCGGTATTTTAAAAAAAAAAAAAAATCAAAAATCAGTCTACTAAAATCTGAGCAATATACACAATAGAGTATGAGCCCAGTTTGAGTTGGGAGTGAATAAAATAAAACTGAAAATTCAGGCAGCTGCCCAACCTGCCGGTCGCTTTTGTGTGTGTTGATCAAAATGCAGCCACCTCCCTCCTCACAGCCATTAATTTCAGCCTCTCTTGTAATAAAGGGAAACTGGTGTGAAGCTAATGAGGGTAGACTTTTGGAGATCGACATCAGACGGTTAGTATTGAGTGGATTGATAATAGCCCACCGAGTCTTTAGATTGAAAGAAGCGCCCACCTTGGTCTGCATGTTAATAAGGTTTTAATGAGGCAAGCTCTGGAAGCGGGATCAAAGAAAGCAGCTGTCTGTTTAAACACAAATACATTATCTGCCCACCTCACTCCTGGTCAGGGTCAACAGGCCATTTCAGGAGTCCGGTCACTCACATTAATCAATTCAAGAATTGAAACCCCCACAAGCCTAGGAAGGATATACATAGTTTCTGACTGACCAAAATTATACTGGGGTTCAAGTGATGATTCGGCCATTCATGAATCATTAGCTGAAAATGCAGCTTATTAAAATGTATGACCAACATTATGGACCAATCACCTTGACTTCCTGGGATCACCACATTAAAATAAAATAAAATGCATGCTAGAATGGTGGGATGATCCAAATGCTGAGAGGCAGTAGATCTGCAACAAAAACTGCTGCAAAGTAAAAGTCACGTCACATTTCCAATTAGCATAAAAGCCACACCCATTCTCTGGGTATAAAAGAAACCCTACAGACACCAATAACCACAGACAAGACATCCACTGTTCATCAATGTTTAATGCATTCTTTATTCAGTCAGCAGTAATTCTAAACTAAAGATGTGGCACCTGTGGTTTAGAGAGGCACAAGGACTTTGCTCAATGGTACACAGTTCTGTGTGTCTGTCTATCATATAGCACCTTTTATACCTATGTATTATATAGTATGTTTCACATCTATATATCTGTCTATGTCGATCTATCTCACATCTTAGTTGTCAGTGCTGCTCAATCCTGGAATCATATTTTGCCCTTGTCACTATTTGTCTATTTGTGTTTAGATTTCCCTGTGGGTTTTCTCCAGATCTTCTTACAGACGTGCTCTTTAGGTTGATCCACGACTCTAAATTGTGCCGGTTTGACCGAGACTTTGCCAAATGATAAACTTACCAATCAATGTTGTGTATTACAGTAGTTGGCCTGGAATGAAAATGAATAACTAAATAAATATATATGGTTAAAGTGTGAATTTTTCAAACTTCTTGTTTGCCTTTGTCTTATAAGAGGACTTATCAAAATATGCAAGCGAGAGGCATGAGTTCATGGTTAGGCTGTTTAGATTAATATGTATAGTTGTGGTATGTGTCTCTTTTTTTTTTTTTTAAACATAAAGGTTTATGAAAAACGGTGTCTGAAGCTGATTTCCCCAGAAAGGGCTGCTTCTCCATAGAAATGCCGACTGACTTAACGCAACACCACTCATTTTTTTCCATTCTTGGCCTTAAATTTCAAGCTCAGGGCTCTTTTCCATCATGGAAAAGGATTTTTAAAAGTGTGGTTACACAGCGCAGGCCAGCGGTAGGTTGAGCTATCAGTTAAGCTTGTGTCATTTTTGGGTATTTTCTTTTGAAGAAAAAATTTCTGCCAGAAAGCAAGCCTGCTTAACGGCTCCGAGAATGTGGGCGTCAAAAAAAATCAATAAAAGCGGCACCTGTTTATGCCGCGCTGCTACTCACAGCTCACAGAAATTTCAGCACACTCTAATTATGCATGGCTTGAAATGGGGAAAATGAAGCTGAATAAATGGGAGACTGCTACTTGTTTTTTTTTTTTTATCAAAATTGTGTATATTTACTACTGAAAACTACTTGATGACCCCTCATTTTTGGATTATTTTCCACCACAGGGAATAAGAAGATTTAGCAGCACCATTGAACAATAGAGCTGGCCCAGAATGAGGTCCATTGGCTTATTAGGAGATTTTAAAGAATAAAGAGAGTGTCACATTAGAAACAATCAATGGCAAGTAATGCCGTCCTGAAAAACGCAAATAATGGACAATTGGTTACAGTCCAGCCATCTATGTTCAAACCTGCTTAATTCAATTATAGAGTTTGGGGAAAAGCCTATTTCAGCAGCATTGGCTATAATGTGGTCCATCACCAGGCACATACACCCATAGACCCATTGAATCCATTTTAAGGGCTGGGGCATGTCGGGGTGACACTGGGGGCAAGGCAGGAACCAATCTGGAGTGGGGTCCCATGGCCTACCTCTGTGAAAACAGCCAATTAAATATCATGCAAAAACCTCATACTGTACACCTCTCTCTCTCGGTCTATCCCATTTATTAAATAGTGCCTTATCTGTCTATCTGTCAATTGTACAAGTCATGTGATTCATATCTTTTTATCTACAGTATCTATCATATAATGCCCTTCATATCTGTGTACCTACTTCATCTATTATATAGTGCCTTTCATATCTATTTTTTATTTTTGGGGCCCATTGAAGTTGTCCTTTCTTTGTGTTTGACATAAAAGCAGACCCATACAGACAGTCTAACTCTCCTCATGTCCCATCAATTTCGTTTCCAGCAGGTTATTCCATGCTGGTCTACATGTGAACTCCAGCTGTACATTCCCATGATGGACCTCTGGGTTTGTTAGGCCCCCCCGCCTTTTATTTTCTGTTCTTGCTACTGCTCATCTTGTTTGTTTCTGTGCAGTGAACCAGACCAGGTGAGCTGTCAGTGAGCTGTCATCTTAAAGACAAGTTTTTAAGTTTTTTTTTTTTTTTCTTTTATCTAGTTTGTTCTTATTTAAACTTTATTACTGAATAATTCAACTGTGAAGATTCAGTGACTGGAAATGTGATCATGGGCTTTTCTAAGAATAGCTCTTGTGAGAGCAAACTTGTCCGTCCATCCATCCATCCACCCGATCAACCATCCATCTATTCATCCATTCATCTGTTTCTATGTTTCACATCCCATTTTTTTTCTTTTGAGTGATGAAGCGTTATAGCAGAACACAACGTGGACAAACTCACCTTAAATTCATTTGGTGACCACATGGAGCCAACTTAGTCAGCATCAAACTAACACAAAAGCAGTTGAGTACAAACTCTACAACAGAATACGATTTGTTTTTGTATAGCGCTCTTCGCTGAATGCAGTGTCAGAGCGCTGTGAACAAATTCTCAGGTGAAATGCAAGAACAGATTATACTAATTAGGTACAGAATTAGCATAAAGAAAGGTACCGATCTCTTAAAACACACAGAAAACAAAATAGAAATGGATTAACACAAATAGACTCCAACAATATCTGTCCATTAATTAACTGCTGAACTATGGCCAGCTGACAACTGAGGAGGTGAAAACTGTAAAAAAGAAAGTCCAAAGACACATTCATTGTCCTGGGTATCTTGGTAAACAGGCAGCCCACCCCCTTTGGTCATTCTATAATTGAGGCTGTTCTGGTCATCCAATCTGATGACAGAATATTTTCATCTGATGATTTCAAAGATTCTTTATCTGAGATAACTTTCTAATAAACAGGAGAGCAGTAGGCACCAAGTGCCTCATCACAATACTGAAAAGAAACACTGATTAGAGGAGGGTTAGCTGTAGGGTATAAATATTGTATTTCTTATATTTCTGCACAAATAACTAACAAACGTGGATGCAGTATGCACAGCTAATCAGCAGCTCTAGTCAAGGTATGCTGAACTAAGAGTTGTAAGTTTTCAGGTGGAAACTGAAGGGACATCTGTTATATAAGCAGGTATATCATTCCACAGCTTTGGGGTCATTGAACTAAAAACTCGACCTCCTACTATTTAATATGCTGACATCTTGAACTCTGGTTTCTAAGTAACAATAAGTTCAAATAAGTAAGCATGGCCTCGGTCATTTAAAGCTTTATATGTTAAAAGAAGGATTTTTGAAATCAACTCCAAATTTAACTGGTAGTCAAAGAAGGACTTGAGGCCAGGTGTGTTGTTTGTACTTTCTAGTTCTTGTAATGATTCGTGCAGCAGCATATTGAATTAGCTGAAAGCTGCATAAACAATGATTTGAACAGCCACTGAGGAATGCATTGCTGCAGATGGTCCTATCAGAAATAGAATGAATGCATTAATTAATTTCTTGGTATCCTGCATATCTATCTATCTATCTATTATAAAAAGAAATCCTGTCCTGGAAAGCAAAAAGCAAGTCTACGATACGTGATCCTCTCGGAAGACATTTTAAAGACCCGCGAGACCAAAGACAAACCCTACTTACAATCTATCCAATAGGACAATAGGCAGCAAAACACGGGCGGAGTGGTGGCTCTGAGGCTAAGGATCTGTGCTGGTATCCTGAAGGTTGCCGGTTCGAATCCCCGTCACTGCCAAAAGAGATCCTACTCTGCTGGGCCCTTGAGCAAGACCCTTAACCTGTAATTGCTCCAGGGGCGCTGTACAATGGCTGACCCTGCGCTCTAACCCCAAGGGGTATGCGAAAACTAACAAATTTCTAATACGAGAAATCGTATAAGACGAAATAAAGAACAAAACAAAAAAAAAAACAAAACATTCAGTCTTGTGAATGATTTGAGCACACACAGATCCAGGGCTCTCAGCGCATATAAAGCATATAAGGACAGTACGTTTATAAATTAAATGTCGACATCTAAGTGAAGAAGAAAGCAGCGCGGAGAAAAGAGACTCAAATGTGTTGGACAGAAAAAAGAGCAAAAAAGAATAATCGAGGTGCAAATTCAGAAAATAAGGAAAGTAATTATCAGCCCGGAACAAGTGGAATTGGGGAAAAAAAAGCACGTCCAATCCGGCTCAGAGTTAAAAGACAATGAGTAAAAGATAAAGTAGAACTTCATAAAGACATTTACAAACGTTGGCGCTAAACACATGCAGAGCAGGTTAGATACTATGAAACCAGGGAAATTAGAAAGGATAAAAAAAAAAAAAACCTTGGTGCTATACACGTCGAGAAAGTTAAAGGATATGAAAGTAGGATAATTAGAAAATATAAAAAAAGAAAGTAAAGATTGCAGTAGCGCAAACAAACTGCCTCATTTAACTATGCACCAATCTAACTTTTGGTTTTGCACAATAATTACTACACTATTGCACCTTAACACTTAATTCTACTTTATTCACATAACTGTACTTATTTATTATGTTCTACTATACTGTTACCTTTCAATCTATGACTTTTTGTTAATTTAACTGATATTCTTGTAATAGTTTTTGATAAGCGGAGCAGGATGCATTTCACAGCGTGTTATCCTGTATAACTATGCATGTGACAAAGAATCTTGAGAATTTCAAAAATGGAGATTACCGCACATGCATTTATTGGTTACTTTAATGTATATATATTTATCTGTCTGCTTATTTAAAAAGCTACATTTACCCCACGAGTCAAAAACGTTCTGTCTAGCCCTTGTACAAAAACCTAGAGAAAAGCTGGAGTATCACCTGGGTAACCCCATGTACTTTTGGAACTGAGAGGAAAATAGCACAACTTTACAGACAGGAGTCCAATGCAGAACTCTGCTTACTTTTTTACTTTGTAAAAAAAAAAAAAATTAACTGCTGATGATGTCGATCGTTTTGTCTGTGCTGAAATTCCAAACAGAGAAACCTATCTTGACCTCATTAAAAAGATTCAGCATATTGGGACTCGCAAGATTACAAAAATTGTTTTTACAGAAGTTCTGAAATAAAAGTGAAACTAATGAAATAGCAACAATTCAAAGAGAAAAAAAAAATCTTAAAATTGTGTATCCGGAAAACCAAACACGGGGGTTGGCGAGCGAAACCCCCTAGTTTTTTTTAAAAAAAAAAAAAAAAAAAAAAAAAAAGCCTTTTTTATTTTTAAGGTAGAAAAAACACTTTCACTTAATCTCACAGGCTTGTCTTTGGTATGTGAGAAAAATAGAAAAAAACACAGAGACATGAAAAAAGCATATGTGGTGTAACACTGCTGCATACTCAGTCATAGCACTCCAGCAGGTTTCATTTTGTGACAAATCATAAGGATGAACACCTGACCTGCTCACAGTGCCCACAAACAAAGAAGAGCCCAATCAAATCTACAAAAGGAAGAAGAGCAGAGCAATGGAGGCCACAAAGAACAAAGGAAAACTAAAATTAGGAGATGCTTGTGGAATTAGGGAGCCAGAATAAATACCTGTTTGGCCTCTCATCTTTACCCAAAATGCCAAAATATGTTACTGTCGTAACTAAGTTGGACATGTGGAATGGAGCTGAGAAGTCGTGAGGGAGTCGTGTAATCCACCATGCCCTGTGATTACCAGTCATGTAATCTGACAAACCCAAGGGAACGAAATCCAGCAGCTGCAGTTCATAAGTGACCTGCACCCCAGTTCAAAGTCATGAAGTCTGACAACAGCATTAGCGACATACTGTACAGGCAGTTTCCAGGTTACGAATGAGATTCATTCCCAAGTCTGTGTTTGCAGTTTGTCATTTTGTAGGTAAGTCATAATAGGAAAAATAAGGTTCTTATTCAGCACCAGTTAACCAAATGATTGTCTTAGTATATTGCATATATTGTACCGTTCTATGCTTACACAATCAACACAGTTTTAACAGCAATGTTTTCTGACTTAAAAAGACATGCAAGCATGATGAATTTCTTAAGATGCATAATGTTTTCCTGAGCATCAAAAAGTATGGTAGTGTTTGCATTTGTTATTATAAATCACTGCAAGGGTATGCTACAGTGCACGTGACACAGGTTTCGTCACTGGTCCTGGTGCACTGACCCTTGGATTGGTGACTTGTGCGCCAATAGAATTTTGTAACTGCATGGCCTTCTTACACTAGATAAGAGAACATGCACTCACGGGGGGAACAATTGTGCGAAGTGTCGCAACCTGCACCTACACAATGCAGCATTAATGGATGTCCGTTAATATGTACGAGTTGTCCTTAAGTCATACTTTCTTAACCTGGAGATTGCCAGTATTAAAAGATACTGTCATTTGCTTCTTGACAACGACGTTTGGATTCTCTTTTTGGATTTGACCTTCAGTTGTTTCTTCTATCTTCTGATATTCAGACCATGCCCATCCCAGACTACATCTCTGCGCTGTCCTGTCATTTGGCATTTTTTCTTACCTTCAAAGGAAGCTAAAAGTTGGACCTTTGGTCTATTTCTTTCTATGAGTTTGGTTCGTGTTTATGGTTTATCTGCTTTTTTCTTCCCATCTTCCAGTCATATTACCTCTTTTGAAGTCTCTGAGATCATAGCAATTGAAAAAAACAATGACAATTTTCATTTCTTTTCAGAACTATTCTGTGAATGTTTGACCTGGAGCATCGGCAGTGGAGAGGAATCCTGCTTTTTTTTGGATCCCAGTAAGAAGCAACCAGCATTCTCCAGGAATCTATCTGTATAGGTGAGTCGTGTGATCTTTATTTGAGATTCCAAAGCCCATCGTGTCTCTTTTTTACCCAGAGGAAAATGCTGTATCTTGCCTGGTTGACCATGTTCTGCTGTTCCTTGTGGGGTTCATTTAAGCTGCAGTTGCTGTAAGGGAGGCCTCCAAATGATTCATCTTTCGTTCTGGGCTCCTTGATCTTTCCGTCATCTTTTTATTGATCAGCATTTCTTTTCTTTCATTTACAAAGGGCATTGCCATAGTTTTATATTGGATGGATCAGTAGTGGCTTGATTTAGATACTTGTAGGAATCGCCACAAAAGAAAACATTTTGACAATTTATAGAAAAGCAATGGGAGGGGAGTTGTGCTGTAATGGAGCCATTCAAGTCTAAGCAACATTGCAGGTTTGGAATTCCAGTGGAAACATCTGTGGCACTTTAGCCCCAATTCTGGCAGGTATCCTGTTTTTTTAATGCTATGTTAGACTCGCCCCTAGCAGCTCTAGATCATTCTCCCCAGACTTGATTTTAGCCCCGCCTCTAGCAGTTATCATGTTTGACATGCTACAAGAAGTTTGTTTCATTTATAGACATTGCTAATGCATTTGTACATTCATGGATTGCAGTTTTGCACTGGCACTTGATGATTAAATATTAAATTTAGTGCAAATATTAAATTTTTTGTCATTTGAACTGGGTAGGAGAGTTTTACATCAAAGCAACCATCATACATTTCATCTTTTTAAGTGATCGTTAATGGAATAGTCGACAGAAATAAATGTCGAACAAGGCATGTGCTAAAAATGATTAAGAAAAATATTGTGATATTGAATTTAATCACAGAAATTAACACTTTCATAGCTGTAATGTTTATATATATTTTTGTTATTTTACAGCATGTACATTGTAAGTACTATAATAGATGCCATAGTGAAAGAAAATGGATGGACAGGCATTTGAGCCTGGTTGGTTTTTGATATTGTTACTGGTCGAGATGCCATATTGCAAGGATAGAGGATATTTGCTTCCCAAGGTTATATATTATCCTGATACAGTGAGCGGCAGCATTTGTGCACCCATAGAACATGGTGGTAGCCCTGTTGGGATAATTGGTGCCACCAGGGGGAGCTGCAGCAGAGTAATGTCCCTACTTTTGGGGTCTTCCGCTTGATCCAGGAAGTGCTTCCAATGTGTAGTGTTATGGCACCAGAAGTACCAGGTCCAGCATAAAAGAAGCCATAGACACATGGTATAGGTGACCAAGTAGTGTGGTAGACAGTAGGACTTGACTTGATGTTATTTTAGAAGAATTAACTGGATAGGTCTTGCGAGATTTGTTGGGCTAAATGGCCTGTGAAATCATGTCTTCATCAGTGAGTCAGAGTCAGGAGGCAGAGGACAACACTCGCCCCCTTTGATTTCACAACATGTATATATACACACACACATTCACACACATATATATATATATGGCACAAAAGCCACACAAGCAGTGACCAGACAAGGGACTAAACCAAGGTCTCAGGAGGTGTGAGGGAATCGGACTAGCTACTGTACCTGCACCCTGCCACTCGCATTTCCAGCATCTAGAACTTTGAACTCTGCTGTGGTAAGCCCTGAACGCCATTTTTCCAAACTGAAGCTAATTACGAGTCCATACATTTGACAGCCTGGAGACGAGAAGGATGACCTTCAACGGGACATTTGTCTTATTGTCTTTATAAATTCTTCTCATTCCTAAATATGACAAAATTATGCTAATGCTAATAGAGGTTGGTGGAGAGGGGACAGACTTGAGATCCATCCAAAAAACTTTGAACTACCCCAGCTGCATGGGGACATGTGACAAACAGACGGATGGAGTGCCTCAGTCAGCCCGGCATGATAATGTCGCCTAGGAGCGATTCTGTGGTGCAGAACTGAACTGCTGGAGGATGAGACATGAAAAGCATGTCAGTACACATTAAAGTGGCGTTTGGAAATCTCTATCATGCATGTTTAAGCAATTTTGTAACCAGGGTAACAAATGACTGCTTATTCCCAGGAAGAAACTTTTGTCATCTTCTTTAAATATATAGCAGTGTACCCATCAATGCACATGCCCACATGGTTTAGGAATAAGAAAAATCTGATTGTACCAAATTACTACTTTACTGTAGGTAAGAGACCACTGGTACATCAGCACTAGGGGTCCATGAGTGAGGTGCTGGTATTCTGTTATCTGCCGTCTTTAAGCCAAATTCCATTAAGGCACTTTAAACAATGGCTTTCAGATTCAAATTTTGTGGCGTCCTTGTTGAAATCATTCATATCCATTTATCTTCACAAACATAATTATTTCATATTATTGTTGTGAATGAGCCAATTTGGAATTATTTTTTTGATTTCACAAGTGAAATCTCCATTATTAAATTGTTAACAGGAAGGTGAATTTTTTCTTCTTCAAGAAAAAAAGGTTTACTCTTTTTTCCCCATGTTATGACGATTTCGTAAAGCCATCTGGTTTGGTTATCTATGCCGCCATTTTGTGTGTTGCTGATGGATGTGATTCTGTTTGTCATAATGTCAACACGATGGTTTAAACACTGGCATGGCTCTCCACTCACTATCTGCCATTTGGATGATTTGCTAAAACTCTGTACCTTACTTTGTGTACTTCTAAGTTTGTTGTTCTGGTTTCAGATCTCTTGCTTTACCCATTCAGACTACTACAAATCTTGCTTATCGTTCAGGTCTGCATTTGTGATGGCATTGTAATGCTAAGAACAGTGTAAACTCCATCTTAAGATTAATTGCTGATTTATGAGTGTTCCTCAAACCCAATTGTAACTAAAGTAGTTACCGGACTTAGCCGTTAATCAGTAACTGATTCATAGCCTCCTTAGCGTTATGTTTATCCTCTGAAAAATTTGAAAAAACACTGAATTTTTCTCAAGGAGAAAAAATGTTATTACTTGTAACAGAAACATGTAAATAGCAAAACATCAACATAACTACAATAGGAAAGGTATGTCTGGTGTCCACTGCTGTACTGATGTGACAATTCAGCCAGGGCAGACTGCTAACACCACAGCCCAAAATAGGACTTCCACTGTAAAAACCCTGCCCGTAATTAAGGGTGCTTGCCAGTTGCTAGTTTGTATTTCTTACTTTAGTGTCAAAAACATACACCCACTAGTGTCACCCAGTCCAAAATCTAATACCAAAGGTCCTGCAGAAGCTATTAGCCTCTGCATAGATGAAAACTGGGCATGTTTCTAGTTGAGATAATCAGATCAGTTTTAATTCAGATAATCAGTTAGTTAGTGTAGTTGGTGCTACTAATGCTGTCTCATTCTCTGTAACACTCCACTTTTTGACTTTGCACTCCAGCAGCTGTGTCAGTGGGTGACCTAAGGGTGTTCCCGTGAGAAACTAACCAGGGGGGATTCATCGCAAAAGCTTTTCTTCATATCATGGCTACATACAGACAAAGTAGCAACTTATTCCATTGAGCTTAGTACAGTAAATGCATGCAAAAAGCACTTTATAAATATTACTTACTATTATTATTATTATTATTATTATAAGCAAACATTAGTTGAGCTCACATGGCTGTTAAATCTTACAAAAACAGGGGAGTGATGAACCCACGTCAGGCTTGTCCTGATCATAAAAAAGGTAGCCTTCCAGACATCATCCTGCAGAGTATAAAAAACACAATATTCAACAGCTTCCATATGAAATGGAGTGAATACATCATCCTTATGGTTATTATTCTTGCATAGTCCTTGATAATGCCAACATAATCTTCATGTGTGACTAATAATGGCCTGGGAAATAAACCATGGAATTCGGGGGTACTAAGGTTCAGCTTCACCTTGACCTTGACTTGCCTGGAGCCCTCTCCACATTATAATAATGACAGCCCCTTTCAGAATAATCATATTAGTTCATAATCTATTTCTTTACATATCCATAAAGTAATTATAATGCATTTGTCTGTATGCCTAACGGTGGAAATCTACATGGACGGAGTCAATTTATTATGTAAAATACCCTCCACATCATGGCCGTGCTAAATTTGAATAATGAAAATTAGGAATAATTTGAAAAATGTCTAAGTATGGCCACGTACAGTACGTTTTGTTTTTTTTAAAGTGGTGTATATTGTTATTAAGAAACAAGCATTTATTGAGTCACTGATCCTACAATGATCTGGCATCCCATCCAGTGTAGGTTCCTGCCTTCTGTTAAGAAGACTAACAGAATGTTTGGTTATATAGCACTCTAATGTGTGGAGTACAAGTCTAAGGAAGTTATGCTCAAGTTTTATATCACACTGGTGAGACCTCATCTGGAGTACTGTGTACAACATGTGGAGAAGTAAAAGGGTCTGAAGACTTTCTGAATCCCCTGTTAATCGGAGTAAACAGTGCCATTCGTGTTTGAAAATGTAGTGAAGTAGGTGTAAGTGAAAGTAGACAGAAAAATATATCCTCAAAGAAAGCAGAAGTATTCTGAAAATATTCTCAGCAATACAACCCTAAACCCAGGGGTACTGCGGTTCAGCCTTGAAGGGCTACAGTGATTTCAGGTCTTTGTGCCCACCTGAATGCTTCATAATAGGTTACATTTTTGCTGACAACAGAACTTATTACTGTACTTTATGGCTTGTTAGTGATTTTTTTTTTTTTTGTGCCATGTTAACTCACTCTTCTATTGTAGACTTTTCTGAGATTATCCTTGCAATGTTTTGAGGCCTGGAGCAGATGAGTAATTCTCAGTCTTTGACAGTTTCCTCTTTTTTGTTTCTTTCCAAATCTCTTTAACAAATACTTCAAAATGAGCATGTGCAGACAGACAGACATGGGACCTTTTTTGATGGTGAGCTGCTTGTTCCTTTCAAATTTACATCTCATTGGCATCTGGCAAAGAAAACATGAAACGTGGAATGTAGACGGCTTAAAAAAAGCAATTAAGCATTGGAAAACTTAATAGGCAAGTTCACAAAAATAAAGCACAAAAATGTGGGTTGAGCAATAAGTGGTGTAGGTGGTATGAGGGGGCTATTTCACTTTTTAGTTGGGACACCAGGAAAGTGAAGAGATCTGTACAATTTCTGAATGAAGTTTATAAATGATCAAAAGTCTACATTAAACAAATTTCACTTTCTCTGTTTGTGGTGATGAGGTTTTTCAACAAATAATGCAAACACGCTTACTGAAATTAAATCAAATAGTACAACTTATTCATAACAAAAGGACAATAGAAGATTTATATATAGATATCCACTTACATGGTTATTGTCCTCCATTTATATATCTATATCTAACACAAAACATAAATTGACTCTAGCTTAAGCCCTATTCTTAACAATTTAGTTTTACACCAGGAGGTGGTGTAAAGTAATTTTTATTGCTTGTTCACATTTCAGTAAAAAAAATATGGAAGCTTTTACCTTCTCTAAAAAGTGTGCAAAAAATAAAAAAGTTTAATCTAGGGCCCGTGAGAATTGACATGTTGGTAAAATTCCACTATTTGAACGATTTGAATGAGACTAAAGCTACAGAGATCCTCCAGTGCCTGAAGTAGGAAAAAAAGTGCTTTCAGTCTACTCCTTTTTGTTCTCACTGAATAACTGGGAGGTGGGTGGTGTTATATCCCCTTGAACAGGCATTGGCACTCCGATATGCATAATTTATATAAAAAGGGGGTTGGTGCAGGGTGTCCCTCTTGGTGGTGGAAATGTACATATTGTTCTTATAAATAAGGTTTGCTAATGTGGTCCAAACTGACGGTACACATCCATTAACTTAAGGGAACAAGGAGATGCAGGTACAGAATGAGGAACTGCTGGTGAAATCACTGACTTTACACCACTTCCTGGTGTAAAACTAATGCTGCCCAAATAGGACTTTAGTTTGATCTTTTTCTTGTCTATAGAAATGGGCACATAACCTATGGATTCTGATCTTCAATTAATGCCGGCGAGATGGATACGTTCTTTGGCCGGTTATTATGCTTCTAGTGCATTCACTGTTCCATACACACAAATTGTATGTGTGTGAGTGTGTGAGAGATGCTGCTCTGAATTTTCCAACTGAACTTGGGATGAGAAACATATCACAGATACAGACCTCTCTGTAATTATTTTTCATTTACAGTGATACCAATAACCAGAATTCATTAGTTGGCTTTATCCTGACTAATGTGTTACAATCAATAGTTCTCAGAATCAAAGTACGTGAACTTTGGTTCCTGTGGACTCCTGCATTGTTTCAACTCTTCTGAGTCAGCTTTCTACATCACACACAAAGGATGTTCAGTGTTCTTTTTCTTTCTTTGTTTAGGAACTCTTCTCCTTCTTTACCTTGCACCTTTTGGCAGCGAGCTCTACTGTAGTTTTCACCGATGTTTTCATGCACAGTGGCCTCATTTGCTAGTAAACCGTTTACATCTGCTGGGTAGACGGTGATCAGTTGACTCTCGCCTTAGCAAGACAAATACGTGTCTTTATATACAGTCCCTCTCTTGCTTGTGCAACTTGCTTCTCTTTAGCAAAGTTTGGACTTGTGGCATCCATGCCTAAGTCCATTATAAAGAAGTCTTCCATTCCACCAGTCCAATACCAGGTTACTCCTCGGAGTAAAGGGATTGCTCCAGCCTTTGTTATGACCACACCCTAGGCAAAGTGGTCCCTGACTAACCAGTCTGATAGCACTAAGAGCATTTAAAGAGCAAAGATCTAGTGCTTAAAATTGATGGTAAAAGGAGTGGACATTTAAGCAAGGTTTAGACTCATGGGACCCGTGTCTATCTCTTTTATTGACAAGTCTTCTACTCCTCCACCGCCAGCTTACCCTTCAGAGTAAAAGGGACCACTGCAGGCTTTGTAATGGCCACATCATATTCAGTGGGGTCCTACCTATGGAGCTGAAGTTATTACTAGGCTGATATCACAGAGAGAAAAGATCTAGTGCTTGGAATTGGTTGACATTTTATAGTAGACATTTTGCCATTGATTGCTTGGGAGCACATAAAACCAACCTTAATGATTTTTGCATAAATTTGCCCAAGACTGGCAATAGCTGAGTTATGGCACATTGTTCACTGACCCAGTATTTAAATGGTGCATTATGGAGAAATTTCAGGATGTTATTTTGCCCGTGATTGATCAGTCTAATCGGATAAGACAAAGGATGTGGATTCCAAAGAAGGGCCATAGTATGGAGAAATGACACTTGAGCTGCCACTCAAGCAAAGCAGCAAAATGGGTGATGCTAATCTGTTCTTCAGATTGTTCTGCATTGTTCTACAGAGTGGGTTGGAAAACAAACCCGTAGCCTCTGCGTCCCTCTGATCTGACCCCAAACACCCCAGCTCTAACAGAAAGAAAATGAATGATCATTGCTGCTGAAAGTTCTTCTTGAACCATGGTATGGTGCATGTGTAAAGCTAAGTGCCATGGTGTGCCACATGTGAATTTAACTAGCCAGTTGTGTACACCACCTACTGTAATACATTGTGCTTCATTTAATACTTTAATGCAAGGTTAACAAGTTTTGCTGTGGTGAGACAGAGAAAATGATGAATTGCCATAACATACCAGGGTTCCTCCCCAGCTTTAACATTTTATACCACTTTTTACAAGGAAACTATCTACGTTTATGAGACATTGCGCACGTATCACATTAACATGCAGGAAGGACATCCGTGACTGACAGCGCGGAACCATGCTTCAGTGGCATCTCAGTAAGCTGCAATCTTGCTATCAGGACAGAGGGTCGTGGGGTCAGTGTCTATACAGCCCACTGCCGCCCCAGCATGAGCTTGTATAATTAGCTGCATTGCTGCACGCTTCAGCAGGGCCTGGCGCTAACCGACTGGCCCCCAGGCCCTGGTGAGCATGTCTTTGACAGTTGTCAAAATAACAAAAATAAATAAATAAATAAACCAAGCAGGGGGGCATAAATAACAGCATCCCATACAAATCTGTACAAGAAGGCTCATTTGCCCACCCCAGCTGGAGCGGTCAATTTTTTTTTTGCCACTTGTTCTTTAAACTAAAAAAATACAAAAGTTGAGGCTGCCGCAATTGAACAAGGTAATGGCTTTGACAGAACTTTATTTCACAAGGTTGACCCCAAATTGCAAGAAGACGTGTCCATAATCCGATTAAGGCTTCAATTGGGGGAAAAAAAAACATTTTCACCTCTTGCATTTTTGTCTGGGAAGAGCAAAGTCATGGCTCAACTGCCGAGCAAAAATGGGTGTTATACTCGAAGGTTTAACAAAAGACATCCACTGTTTTCTGTGTTCACCATTGGCATTGACTGAAACCATGACCATACAGGGTTTAATTAGAATTATATTATTAATGTTAGTGTGGTTGTATATGTGACTGCCCTTTCCTGTCTATCTCTCCATCTATCTCTCCTTCTTGTTTTAGTGTTCGATGTTTTTGCCTGAGGACATAGTTTTAAAAAAGGGTGCAACATGTGGGGGATATAGCAAGGATTTGGGGCATTTTGTTCAGGGCTAGACAAAGACTGTAAAAGGGAGTAAGGTCACCCTAGGACCCTTCCATGACAAAATGGACAACATGGAGGTTTATGACTTAGTCTGCTACCTCAGTTCTAATCCAGTACTCACTACTTGCCTTGAGTGGAGATTTCATGTTCTCCCCATGTCTTTAACTTTTCCTCCCTAATCCCAAATATCCACATAATTTTAATTAATTTTTGGTGTATAATTGTGCTAGCACTAATCAAGTCATTTAATATTTACTTCATATGGCACTTTTCTCAATGACTGTAATACAAAGCAAAACCTCATTGCTATACTAGCAGCAACAGATACAGAGAAGGACCACTACAGCAGGAGGCACTCATCCATCATAGGGCACACTAAAGCCAGAAGTATTCATTCACTGCAAATGATGTGTTTAGGTGGAAACATCTCTGTGCACAGGATGAGAAATGCTACTATAAGCATTTACACTTTACAATTTTGGAGCGATTTGTTTTCCTTCCTTAGATGGACCTGTTAGAAAGCAGAATGAGTGTATTTTGAAAACATCTAATCTAATTAATTACTTAATAAATGAATAATAAATACCATAAGATGCACTCAAGCAATGACTCAGCCCCTATCTCATGCTGCCTGACATTTCACTCCGGGAACCCCTGGGGTCTTCAGAGAGCCTTTAGGTCTGGGAAAACTAAAATCTTTGCTTTTTTATTCCAACCTCCTCCACCAGCTAATTTTATTGCAAATTTTAACTTTTTGGAAATTACATAATACATTAATAGATATCACTTTGTTTTATTCTCATTTGCACTGCAAGAACAGAATTCAAAAAATATCAGCAGGCTCAATGGGCCAACTATGGGTATTCTTAGGAAATCTCTCTCTCTCGTGCCTTTTATTTATTTTGTCTATTGGTTATTTTTGTCCCTTCCACGATTGTTTTTTGCCCTGTGTCGAATGCTTGTGGCAGCCCCCCTTACCTTGAACTGGTTTTGGTGGCTTTAGCACTGAACAGACGTATGACTTTCTTAATTATATATAGTGCCTTGGGTAGGAACATACCTACATCCACAGGCACTGTAATAGGCCCAGTATATTATTCCTTTGATTATATTCTATATTTTCACATTACCGCATCAATGGAGATGTGAACACATATTTACTCCAACTGTTCTTTCTACTGCTTATAAACCAGAAGAATATTGCGGCCATGTGACAAACTAAGTGCGCACTCTTCAATTTGTATGGTTTTTCATATCCCTACATAACTCACAACCATCCAGTCTTCATTAAGTCCTAAAACGTAAAAAATTGAACCTCAAATGACGAGCAGCACCTTAGGAATTTTCCTTTACAAGCCGCAGAGGCCGACTGCATGTAACAAGATTATTAACCCTTTTCTTTCAAGGTCTGTTCATATTCTTTATCACGTCCTGAGAGTTTTGGTCCTTGGGTCCCCTCGCTTTGATACTAATACCTGGGCTCCCTTTATGGTCTCAGATCCTAATCCACCACGTAAAGCAAACCGAGGTGACCCATCGAGTACTCCCATCTTGTATGTAGGGTCTTTCCAATGACTGCCAACTCCATCGAATAGATGAAACCTGTTTTTCTAGTTTATTTTCAGATGGGCTTGCTTCAGTTCAGTGGGACTGTCGGCTTGTGTGTCTAATGTGGTCCACGTCACATCCTTGCACTTCAGCTCCTGGCGCACACTCACACGCACCCCTCGTTTGCTAGGCAATAAGCTTTTTTTGTAAAAAGCTATTAAGCAGATATTGTCTTTTGAATTGGAAGCTGCTTTAACAAATAGTTGCAAATTAAAAACATTGTAGGGAACAATGGTACCCGCAGCGAAGCCTCAGGGTCTCGGGAAGGCTGTACACATGTATAGTACACGTCTCAATTAAGAAGCCTCAGTGTAACAGTGTGAATCGCTGGATTAAATGTGATCAGTTTAAAAGCAGCAGAGTACTCATTTAGTCCTGCTGTGTGCTAACACAACAGGCCCGAAAACAACCGGCTCAGATTAAATATGATTCAGTACAATTACCACAAATCTTGGTGAAGTGCGGCCTGTCCTTCAAAGCTCAGGCGGGCAATTGAGGGCAGTCTTGTTGTTGGATTTAAAACAACAACAACAAAAGAAACCAAACCTTTTTTGAAATGTTAATGCACACTTGGTTGTGAGTTACTGTTAAGGCGGATGTCCAATCCCTGAAGCTTTTCTTTCGTTGACTTTAATTGCACACACAGAGGAGCCTCTGCAGTAATTACAGTAATAGAGGTGCAGCTTAAAATAAGGAGTTATTTTTATGGTGCTGTGAAGTTGTCTCTTCCATGAAATCACTCAATGGTGAATTTTTGCTTTTGGGGCTATTTAGGACACTAAACGCCTTCGCCGGTCTCCCTTTTAGGATTCCACACCTGCATATTTTATTTGGTTTTTCTACATTTCTGCTGGTTTTCATGAGACTCAACAGTGTACCTGAGACAGTACCTGTTACGACCATAAGAGTTTTCAAACAAAAAAAGTTCAAGTAAATACACAAAATGTCCACTAGGGGGTGAAATGCCATCAATCCCCAACTAGTAACAAGGACTACAACACAGGAACCTAAAGTCTATAAAAATATTTATTCTTCAAAAAGGTTCTGAACAACACTTAAGCTCTGTGGAGCACAAAAGACAAAAAAGTTGCATAAAAACTGATTTTGTTCAGTTAGGACTCAAACCATCTGAGGGCAGTTCCAGTGTTGCAAGGAGGATATGTTGATTGAATGTGCAGGATGAGGACAGATGACATATCGGTAGGTCCAGCCTACCGACAATGATAAGTAGAGCCATCTCGGTGGAATCGACCTTCTTGAAACCTGACTGATTAGAATCAAGAAAGAGACTTGGTTAGAGATGACACATTCCAGTATTTTGGGCAGAAAATGTTACAGTGGTCTGTAATTACCTAGATGAAATGGATCCAGGGTGGGCTTCTTGAAAAGGGAAGTTATTCGGACCTGATTTTACAATGTAGGAAAAGTGCCAGTGTTGAGTGAGGTGTGAGATGACGTGTAACTTCAGAAATGAGTCACAATGAGAGAGCCTGAAGGAGATTTCAGGGGATGAGGTCAAGAGGACAGGTAGTGGTACAACTAGAGAGGAAACGTCAGTTGCGGAGATAGGAGCAAAAAAGAAGCATATTGTGGTGTGTTCAGGAGGGAGCAGGCTGGCCAGAAGGTGTAATGAGAAATGAATGCTGATCTTTTTCTGAAAAAATGCTACAAAGTTGCTAACAGTTAAGCAGTTTAAGGGTGGAGGCAGTGGTGCATAGTACACCCCACTCCTGATGTTTTTTGATCTAATTCTTGTATGGCCCAGGAATACACCTGTGTTGACATTTTATAACATCACTTTCATGATGACATGGAATATGCAACATGGTATGCGGACGACACAAATTTCACAAAATGGCAATATCCTACAAAAACAAGATTGAATCAAAAAAGATACAAAAATACACAAATATCTTTAGATATGTTTCAAAGCTATTTTAACAGAGAATTACTGTACATCCAGCATGATTCGAAACCATTAGAACAAAAAAGAAAATTCTGAAAAAAAAAAATGTAAAAAGACATCATAACAATTGGTGTCTTGTTGGGCCCTGCCCCTGACCTCCAATGGTGTCCGTCATACTGGCCCCTACTATGAACATCACTACACGCCCATTTATTATAGAAGACGCACAGGTTTTTTTGACATTGGAGAGTTAAAAGAATTCTGGGACTTAGCTCTGCTTGGGTCCCAGGGGTGACAGACAAAAAGTGAGTAAAATTCTAATTATTCTTTCAGTCATTAAGTAACTGCTAAAATAGATTCTTAAAGGAGGCCTTTGGCAAGAGAGTGAAGTAAGGTATTTAGCAGATTTACCTGAATATAATAAAGAAAGAAAATTAAATCAGGCTGAAAGCTTCATTGGGAATAATAACCAGAAGATGGTGCCCCGTTCCCTCCAGGAATGGAGGTGAGCATCACCGTCTCCATCTTCACACTGCATTTCCCTTGAAAGTAGTCTCATTATGATGAGAATGGCCCGGTGCGATGTGATCGTGATACCAGCTCTCATGTACCATTAAGAAAATGAAGAAAGGTCAAACTGACAAGCCTCTCACTGCTTCTACCGCCTGTTTGTAGCTTGATCGGGGGTGAGTCTAAAAAAGGATTATCTGGTAAATGGCTAATCGCAGAAGTGTTTTGGCCTGCACTTTACATTAAGTACCGGCTTCTACAATTATCAAATGGAATACGCCTGTCGTTGAGAAGGCCGTGTGGAACATCTCGTGAAGCAATGATTACTCTGGTGGAAATCGAGGCAAATCACGCATTGGACAATACGTAATTGAATCCCAATACTAACCTTGACACCTAATGCACTTGTTTTCTGGTTCAACTTCAAGATCTTAAGAAAAGTGGAGATCTTTTCTCAAATTACAGCAGCTTAGGGCTTTTAATTTCGTTTATGTACTTTATGGTCTGGAATACTGGTTCTTAAATGTTTTTCTTGTGACCCTGTTTTGCCTTTCTTAGTGTTTTCGAGACCCAGTTCATGACAACTGTCAAGAGCCCCTATGATAATCTCTGCTGATAATCATAGCAGACAAAAGTCAATTGCTTAAACTGCAAGACACCACACAAACCTCTTGGGACCATTTCTTGTTGAATGCAACAGAGATTCACGACCCCGTGTAAACCCAAAAGATTAAGGACCCATCACTATGCGGGCTTGGTTTTTAATTTACTGAGAGGCAGACCCTGGGTGGCTCAAGTTGGTGGCAACACTTCATCTTCCCTCATTCTCAACACAGGGGCTCCATAGGGCTGTGTTCTGAGCCCTCTGCTGTACTTCCTCTATACAGGGTGGTCCAGATCTAATTATGCAGATCTAGATAGTCTGTATGATTTTGATTTATGCGGGGACGATTCCAGTTCGGCACGAAAATGATTCTTCATGTCGTCAGTTTGCGCACTTCTCGATGGTCCGGGATTTTTCGGGTGATTTTCTATGTAACAAACTTAAGTTATAGCGTAATGAAAATTGCATAATTAAATCTGGACCACCCTATACATCCAACTGCATGGCTGCATTTGACTCTAACATCATTATCAAGTTTCCTGATGACAAAGCTGTGGTGGTCCACATCTCTAACAACAACAATGTTTATTTATATAGCATATTTTCATACAGACCATGTAGCTGAAAGTGTTTTACAAGAGGTTTAAAGAGGGAGTTACAGGAAAAAATAAGTAAAAATTAAAGAGAGAGTCTGATGGCTGGGAGGACAGAAAAAAACCAAAAAAAAAAAAAAAACCCTTGCAGTTAGGCTGGAGAAAAAACAAAATCTGCAGGGGTTCCAAGGCCAAAAGACCTCCAAGACACCACTGGGCACAGCAATAAGCAGACTTGCCTGAATGAAGTGGTGAGTCTGTCACACTGGTGTCAGGACAGCAGTGTTCTTCTGAATGTTAACAAGACACAGGAGCCGATTGTGGACTTCGGGAGAGAACAGCAGATGCACTCCTGCTCTGATGGAGTGGGTGGACAGTTTTAGATATGTCAATGTCCACATCACATTGACCTGGTCCAAGCATGGCACTCCTGAGGAATTTTAGGCAGCCTCCCTAATTACCAAAGAAGTTCTACACATACACCATCAAAAGTATTCTGATAGGAAATAAGTATTGCGACCACAAGGCTCTGCAGAGTGCTAAACACTTCATTGGGTATACACTGTTTAATTTCCAAAGCATTTACATCATTTACATCAAGCAGTGTCAGACCAGGGCAAAGGAAATCATTGATACCAGCCATTCCATCCGTGGCTTCCCCTGTGGTCAGGCTCAGAAACTATGAGGAGGATCTGCCGCAGTACATCTGCATCCTAAATGATGACAGTGCCTAGCGCAGCATGATTCACTATTGTTAATTCTCTTATTATTAAAAAGATTGTTATATATGTATTATTTACTTATTACACACTAGCTGTGCTACTCATCTAAGATGGGTTGAAATCTAAGTAATCAACGTAGATCCCAACACTAATGTTTAGAGTACACCATCTATTGGAATGTATTTTATAATGCTTGTAGTAATAAAATGTACTGTGTTTGTCATTCCAATAGATTGTGCATCACAAAGATTTGTAGTAATAAAAAGTATTGCATTTTTCATTCTAACAGATGGTGCATCACAAACATTTGTAGGATTAAAATGCATTGCATCTGTCTTTACCAACAGATGGTGCAACACAAGCATTTGTAGCAAAAAAAAAAAAAACCTGAAAACTTCTGAATTTTATATATACTTTTATATACTTTTTTATATTTTTTTATCGGAACCACATGTGTGTCTCTTTTCTTAATGTCTGCATTGCACCAGGGAGGCAAAACCTGACTTTGATCGAAAACTGAAAAATTTCTAAACTGTGAAGCCAAACTGCATTGAATCTGCAAGAACTGATTGATGAGGCAAACAATTCATCTAGCAAGGGTTTTACTTCTAAAGATACATGCTTCATGTAAATTGCCTGCTGATTGGGTCATTGGCTTAACGAATCACATTGTCCGTAAGTGTTAAGCTTTAGTCTAATTATGTTTAAAAGCCACAACCATGGCAACGGGGACAAGGGAGTCATGGTGCATCAGAGATTATTAAGGCAAAGCGGCTGCTGGTGGACCCTGTCTATAATGTGAATGGGAGCTTGTGTGTCTGCCAGGTGAAAAACAGTAATTAACGAGACAAATGACAAATTGAGCATGGTTTTTTAAGGTGTTTCAGAGGCAGGCAGGCAAAGGTGATATTATTTGTGTGTGTGTAGAATATAAAGATGACAAATTTAATATAAAAAAACTTGGGCAGCATGAAGGAACAGCAGGTTGTGTTTGTCTCTCAAAGCTTTGGATCCCAATATGAGTGGAGGATGGGGTTCTATATGGAAGGTGCTTTAAATCTTTACAGCTCTAAACACACTGGTAGAGTCTCGTCTGGAGTACTGTGTACAGAGAAGAATGACTGATTCCAGAACTGCAGAGTTCTCTCTGATGATCTTGGTTAAAAGGACACAATATTGACTAACCTTAGATGTAAGCTCCATGTTCTCGCACTTCACTTCCCAAATAATACAGTTTGGTGTGATCTTGCCTGGTTTGAATAGAAATCAATATGGTTGGTGTTTTTTTAATACATTGAAGGATGTCCGCCCCAAAATTCTCTTTTACAAATGAGTCGTGTTTAAAAGTTGTGATTTAAAAAAAAAAAATTGGGCAAGAAATATGTGACTGTCCCATGTGGGGTGGAAGAGGGATACATAGATTATTGATCCCAAATGAAATTTAAGAATGATACATTTGTTAACCTTAGTAAATAGTCACTTTCAGAAGTGGTTTAGCCTCCTTACTAAAAGAATGTGTGTGTGTGTCTGTGTTATCTGTGTGTGTGTGTCCGTTCAGTTACTATGTCTCTCACATTCAAAGAAATGGAGCAACACAAACAGTAGTAATAAAATGCATCAGTTATTCTTGCAACAGACACAGGCACATCAGAAGCATTAACACTGCTTTTACAAGTCCCATTAATAGAGCCTCTCTGTAGCCCCCATACCTATGATGTTAGTCTCGTAATGCCCATAACTTCAGTCACAAAACACTGTTTGCAGTTTGTGATGAATAGACTAGCGGCAGGCCTCCAGAGCCTCCGCTCTGTTGTGGACATTGTCATTTTGCATTATACGTCAGAGATGTTACACTATGATCAGGATTAGGGTTGTGAGAGGGTTATCTGACTCAAATAATAACTATTGAGTAAATGAACTGATATAAATGTGTTGTTGAGACTGACATCAGAGAGGGTATTTCGTGACTGATGTTGTGGGTATTCCATGATGTTATGAGCATTATGTGACATAATCACATAAGGTCATAAATATTTTGGGTTGCAGTTAGACTCATCTCTATCCCCTGCTAATAAGGCATATGACAGGGTCATATGCACACATTTGTCATTCCAATAGATGGAGCATCACGAACATTTGTAGTAATAGAATGCACTGCATTTTGTCATTTCAACAGATGGTGCATCACAAACATTTGTAGTAATACATTTTTTTACTACAAATGTTTGTGATGTGCCGTTTGTTGGAATGATAAATACAATGTGTTTTATTACTACATGCACTACAAAATACATTTCAATAGATGGTGTACTGCAACATTAGCAATGAGATCTACTTTGATAACTTCGATGGCAACTCGTCTCTGATGGGTAGCACAATTGTTTTAACCATATTTGAGTAAAAATGCATGTGTTAGGGACGCTGCTAGAATACGACTTGAAGATGTTAGTTGGGGATTTTACTACAAAAGCTTTTTATTTTTTTTACTGTGCTCAATTTTGGCTTGGTAACTCTTGACCAATGAATGAAGGGGTCCCATGTAAATTCATGCCCTGTGTGTGTACTGCTGAGATTTTCCAGAAGTGTTTATTTCCTAAACTGTTTTCCATTTGTAAGCATACAACTAGACGACTTGACGTGTGAATTAAACAGCAAGACTAATGTAAATTTTTTTTAAATGAACGATTTTGATTGCACAGTGCTGGTGGTCTTAGATTTGTATTCTATTAGAAACTTTATCATCTCCATTCTGCATGAAAACACAAGGTTAAAGATTTTTCTCAGCCAATACCACAAAGTACATTTGACAAGAAACATAAAAAATATCATTTTTGGATAGAAAATTTAATGGTGTGTGTGTATATATGTACTGTATATATAATTTTATTTTATTTTTTTTTAACTAATCCAGGTGTAATGAATTTCTGGATGATTCCTATATTGTTTCTGTTTCCAGCTGGATGTGTTCCAGCTACAATAAAAAACAGGCTTTAATTTAAAAATTTTCATTTGTTTTTTTTTTCTTCCTGTCCTTGTTCTGTTTTCAGCCATTTCAAAGCTCAGCCCTCAACAAATGTACCACATTATGTCATTTATGTGATTTATTGTTGCAATTTAAGACAACAGTATAATCATAACCTTCACTTAATTGGTTAATTATCAACCAATTATTTATAATTGTCGTCATTTACTTCAGTATTAGTAAATGGTTTCAAATTAGTAATAGTAATCAAATTGATGTAATCATTGTAATTTTCAGGATAAGGCGTATATTACAGTCAATCAATATTAATTTGATGTATTGTCTTTCATAGCAAGTAAACGTTTTACAAAATAATTAACATTAGTGGACTGAGCTTAGATGGCAGGAAGTGCAGGGCTAAAGGAATCCGGGTATCATTTTGAAATGTGGTGTTTTCTGAAAGCAGTGACTAGTGACCAGTCTATAAAAGAGCAAACAATTGTATTTTATGATAATAACCATGATCAGTAAAAATTCAAATTCAGTCCATTCAGGTTCAATGTTGCCCACTTGACTGTGTAGCTGCATGTCTGTATGGTTGTTGTGTTTCTGTTAGTGCATCATTAACATTTGTAGTAATGAAATGCATTACATTTGGCATTCCTACAGACGGTGCACCTCAGAAATTGTATTACTAAATGCATTGCAAAATACATTCTAATAGTGCACTGCAAATGTTAATGTTGAGTCTACATTGATTATTTAGATTTCAACCCATTTTAGACAGGTAGCACAGCTTATCTACCATAATAAAAGGACATGTGTCTGTTTGTCTGTCTTGTTGCAGTGTCTCAGTCATTCAAACAAATGGCGCATCTCAAACCTGTGTAGTGATAAAATGCATTGCATTTATCATTCCAACAGATGGCATGTCACAAACACTAAAACTGCTTTAAGAAATCCCATACTAAATGGAATAAAACCGAGACATGCATTGCATTTCTCATTGCAACAGATGGCACATTACAAACATCTGTAGTAATGCATTTTATTACTGCAAATATTTGTGATGCACCATCTATTGGAATGTCAAATGCAATGCATTTTATTATTACATACATTACAAAATATATTCCAATAGATGGTGCCCAGCAAACGCTAATGCAGAGTTCTATGTTGATTACTTAGATTTCAATCCGTCTTAAACAGGTAGCACAGCTTGTCTAATAATAAAATGCAAAAACTTCAAAGGAAGTGAATACTTTTATAGGGACTGTAACTCTAAACTGGCCTGAGAAGAGGTACGTCTGGACGGGCACCTGCTCATATTGCCAGGGTAGACTTTGGCACTCCAGGGCCCCAAGTGTGTTCAGCAGATAACTGGCTGGAAATTTCATTTCCGCTGTAATGAATTATGTCATACACAAACTACCCATCCATCCACTGTTGTACATTCTTAAACCATTTGCAGGGTCATGGAGCAGCATAAAGGTCTGAGAGGGGGGTATCCTGGGGGCCTCATTCATTGGGTGTTTGAGATTAAAAACTCTGGATGGGATTTGAATTCAGTTTCCTGCGACTACGAGACAGCTATGAGAGAACAGCTCTAACCGTGCCATACTGCAGGTCCTGCTCTCCCTTTTTAGCACAGTTTCAATGTATTTCTTTTTTTTTTTTTTTTTTTAATAATGCAGTTCTGTGGACTGATTGAAAAAATAAAAATGAAGCCCGATGCTCAGGCTGTTACTTAGTGGCTTCTTTGAAGAGCCCTTAGATTTGCAGCCAGAAGCTCTTATTTCTCGAGGTTTACACCTTTTAAGCTAAGGCGCCTTGGCTGTTTGTTTTTTTAACTGATTGTCAGGTGGCACTTAATTTTCAGGAAAACGATTCTTCAGGAGCTAAAGAACTCTTACAGGGGTCTCTTATCACCCCATTAGGCTTACTGAAATCAAAAGCTGAATAAATCTCCCCTGCGCTGTAAATACTTTTGTAAATGAGCATGCTGGCGTCTGGTACGCTCAGAGAATGAATCTCTGATATGAGGAACCTGCCATTCGTTCTTTTGAAGAGTTGGAGGGAACAAGTCAGGTCATAATGGCGGCCACCTTTTTCAAGTTTTTCAAGTTCATATGTGTTTGCTAATGGAAAGTGGGATGCAGTACCGCACAACAGTTCAAATGTTAATGCGGCACCAAATAAATAAATAAATAGTCGCAGAGGGCAGAATCCGGTCACACTTTCCTAAGAATGGCAGCTCAAATGAATCAAGTTCAGAATTAGGATTTATTACAGCCTACTGACAGCTCCCTCATTAGAAAGAAATGAGAAATAATATTCCGGGATGGATGAGCCTCTGGCACGCTAAAAGCCGACAACTTTATTGATACGTTCCCACTTTGTTTTTTCGTGATGGCATTTTCAGAAGCTGCTCGTGAAAGTGTTTAATCAGGTGAAACCCTGAAAAATAAATCTCAAGGCCTGGATTTTTGGCAGTCCTGCTGACTCGACAGAGGAGATGACAGCCATTTTTCTCTTTTCTATCCTTTCATTTTGTTGTTTGATCTGAAAAGACGTAATAGGAAAAAAAATGGATGGAAATCAGCAGCCACAGCTAATGCGTTCTTCACACACCCATTACTAGAGCCGAGTGGGCTCCATTGTCGACTTTTACATTTGTGTGGTTCTCCCCAGAAGCCATAGCACCTGCACTTCAGCACAGGTATTCCACTTGAAGTTGTGTGTTTGGTACAGGCCAGTACTCGGATGGGAGACCATCCAGAGAGAGCCTGGATTGTGAAGCCAGCAGGGTGCGCTTATTCTATGGTTTGTTTGTGGATCCCAATGTCTCAAGGCAGTGACAGGGATACTGTGCTCTACAAATGGTGCCATTCATTGGATAAGACATTGGACCGAAGTCCTTACTCTCCGTGGTTATAAAAGGTCCCTGGGTATCCTACATAAAGAGCACGATGTATTCCGATGTTCAGGCTAAATTACCCACGGTGACCTTGCCATTCAGGCCCCCAATCATTCCCTGTCTCAAATTGGCTGTCTCTCTTCACCACATAACAGCTAATGTATAGAGTACTGGTGCAATACTGGCTGCTGTTACATCATCTTGGTGGACAATGGACTGAACTGGTGACACCATTAGAAGAGGTGACATCCAAATGACTGTCTATAAAATTTTTGTGCAGTGTTTTGGGCTGAAATCACAGAAGGGGACCCCTCACACACCTCAAGTGTTAGCGCACCATTAATAGTGGGATTTACCTTGCTGCATTAAGTGGCCAGGTGTCCACATGCTGCATCGTTTAAAGCATGATCAACTTTCTGTTAAGGAGCTCTGTTCATCAAGTCACCCAGGGGTCTGTAGCATTCTTAACTGGGCCTTGGTTAACAACCCTAGTGATTGCACTGCATGTGGGTGTTACAATTGCTGATGGTTGATCCATCTACACTGCACTCTGTGGGTTATGTCTGCATCTAATTCTCCATCTTAGGCTATCACTGATTCCAGATATTTAAATGTATTCCCTCTTTTCAGTATATCTCCCTGCAGACTAACGTCTCAATCCTGATAATCATTTAAACCTCAGATATTCTGTCTTCTATCTATTTATCCTCAATCCTCTGTCTTTCAAAGCAGAGAGAAGCCATGGAGAGAGAAAAAAAAACTTAATTATGGTTATTTATTAAACAAATAATTCAATAGATTTTGAACAAAAGGCAAAAAAATGCAATAATTAAATACAAACAAGGCAAAGGGAAAGGTTTGGGCTCAGAATATAACAATTAGTGGTTATGGGCAAAGTTTTGCCATAGTGTTTGGCAGCAAAATTTCCTGGTTTAGATAGTGGCCTTCTTCCATGAATCTTTCCCTAAAAAACATTGCAGTGTGTCTTGATTTAGAAAACGTATTTTTCTCTCTAACACCCCTTGATGCTTTGCAAGTCCAACATGACTTAATTAGGGCACCTAAGGGGACTTACCTAAGTGGGGTCTCTTTTCTATGCTTGACTAAAATGAGTATTTAACAAAACTAATACAAAAGGCAAAAACTGATTTTCCTTAAATAGGCAAACAAATCCCAGATTGTAATCTAAAGATCAAAACCAAAAAGAGAAGCAAATAAAAAAAAAAAAAAAAAAAAAAAAAAAAAAAAAAAAAAAATTCCAATAAACCTAAATCTGATAATTAACAAGGGTCTGCACTCAGTGGATGTCACTGGAACACTGAAGGATCTGCGCTCAGCTTTGGAGTATAAAGGGTGTGGGCGGTCCTTCAGCTGTGACATCATGGCAGCACGACCTGTTAGGGGTTAGGCCCGCAAAGTACAAGGAACATCAGTGAACTGTACAAAATACAAAGAAACTAAATGGTAAATCATCAAGACACATTTAAAATACAAATAATTACAAAACACACGAAAGAGAAAACTTCAAAATAAGCATCAAAGACAAAGAAAACAGGAAATAAACAGAAACCGGAGCAAACTCTGGCTGAAATATAACATGTTTTCATTGGCTTCTCTTTAATCCCTTTAGTCTATAGTTATATTCGTGCTTTTGCAATGTTGGTATCACTAGTAGCAAAAGGTTAGCAAATGAATGAGCAGTTACTCTGCTGGGCCCTTGACCAATAAATGGGGTGATAGGGGAGTATTCAGTCTGAGAGGAATCAAATATCATATATAGAACTGATATAACATCACACAGTGAAGGAGGAGACATCACAAGGAAAACAAATTCCAGTAACAATTTGGAACAGGAGCTACCAGCGCATGTTTAATTCTTACTGATCTGTAACAAGACATTAATACAAAATGAAGTGTTTGTTAAGAAGACGTAAGAAGTACCAGACATGAGAGGAAGGGAATCTACTGGTCACTTAATGCTATGTAACAAGGCAACACGAGGAGCACCTGATAGATGTGAAAGTCACTATATAATTAATAGATAAATAAGGCAATATATAATAGATAGATGTGTAAGGCACTGTATAATTAAGATAGGAAAGGCACTATATAACAGACAGACATGGATTTATGTTTTTATGCATGTCTCTATGTATTTATGAAGATACCATCTCCATCCTTTTTCTAACCTGTATATGCAGTTCAGGGTCACAAACTGCTAGTAACTGTTCTGGTAGCACTGGGCGCGATGTGGGACCCACTGTGAATGGGATGTCACCCCATTACACAGTAGTATTGTTAACAGTAAAATCTACAAATCAAAATCAAAAATGATGAATTAAATAACTGATAGCTGACATGACAGCAGGACTAGCTTATTGACAAACTGATCAGTATTAATTATTTTGGGAATTGACTGAAGGACTTGTTTGATAAGTTGGTTGACTTGATAATTGACCAGATGATATCAAGAGGCTCATTAACTTGTCAATACAAATAAAGTGGCAGTTTCATTGACTGGACAATTAGCCAGGTAATTGAGTAATCAATTTATTGATTAATTCACTATTTGATTAAATATTTATAATAGGGAAATATGAAAGGCACTATATACAGTAATGTTATATATATAATAGAGAGAGAGAACATATATAATAATAGATTATACAAGTGTTAAACCATTGAAAACAACTGGGAGTATTTTTTTGAGGCAGATCAGGAAAGGAGACCTAGCCAAAACGAAATGAAGGTCAAAACTGTGAGATCGAATGAGCCTAGTGACAAAGCCAAACCATGAATCAAAATTCTAAATTGAAAAAACAAGCAAGGATCAGAGCCAAAACGCACTTGAAGTGAAAATGGATTTGCGTGAAAAGAATGTTAAGGTTGCAGAATATCCATAAACTGCGATGAAGAGCATCGAAGTGTGTCATGAAGTGAGTGTTTTCACCAAAGAAAAATAAGATGAGGCCTCCAAAAAGAAGGTAGTGGCATGCTTGAAAACCTACCCAGCATCATCCAGGCCACTAAGGCTACTGGATGGCTTCAGCTGGAGCAGGCTCAAAAATTGGGAACTAGCAAAACCAACTATGATAGTCCAAAATAAAGTGAAAGCCCCACAAGAGGAAGGTTATCTGTAATTCCTTGGCTTGTATAGAAATACAATACGATGTTCAACGCCCAAACCACAGTGTCTTGCTCACCTAACACCCCCATCTCTCTCTGTCCTCTGGCCATGCAGTCTTCCTTCTAGTTGACCCTCTTGTCCCCAAGCTCAAAGACCTCTAAGGTTAATTTTATATCATATGCCGTGGTTAGGCCTGAGGGACAAACCCCAAAGCCCCTGCTGGCAACTCTAATAGCAGTTTCCCCTTAGTGTCTCCTAACAGTGCTCTCCTGAACCTCAGCACCTGCAGTAGGTAAAGCGGCAGGCACAATTTGTGTTCATTCAGTGCCTGTGCCCACACCACAGAACCACTGTACTTTCTGCTAGTATGGGAAGTTCTCACAGGTTTCTCTGGCTCCCCCATAACCTCTCTGTTAGCTGTGTCCTTGGATTAGAGAGCCCTCTAGTGGCTGCCGGTCTGCATTACCCTTATTGTGGACCCTCCGGCTTGAACTCATCGTTTGAGGTAGACCAGTGCGAGATCTCGCGTTTGCTTTTTCACAAAGTGATCACGTTCAGCATGTGGCAATAATTCAGGTTTTCTAATTTGTTCTGCTCAACATGAACTCATTAAGACTGTTAATGGCTCTGTCAAAATAAAATGAAAAACAATTTTGAAATTCCAATTCTATTGTAAACAGGTAAATGGATGTGGTGACTTCCAGCTTTATGGAGCGTGACGGAGTGGTCCCAGGCATGCAGGGTATCTTAGATCACGAGTGGGTCGAGGTTACACAAATGCTGGAGTGTGTGGATCTTAATTTGTGAATTTCTGTTTGACAGAAATTAAAAGAACAAAGAGTGGTGTAAAATTGTGAAGAGTCTGGATGGCTCTGCTGCACTGGGGCTTTCCGAATAGCATGTGAATAAGATAAAAAAAGAGCAGGCGTTGGAGGTGGAGGCGTATGGGCAACACCACAGAGCTAGCAGACGCTGACCCCAGTGGTCCCACGTTGGAACTCAAAGTCATCACCTCTGAGCGGCCAGAAGTCATGGAAAGGAGTTCTGTTTAGTCATCTCTTTCTGGCTATTGGCAGTCCTAAAAACACGTGTAACTTCATGGGAAGCTTGGCACAAGCCTCTGTCCATTTGGGCACCACCGTGCCAGCCGGATGCACGCTAGGTAGTTGGGGATTCTTTCCGCTGTTGTGACTTCCAAGGACAAAGACATTTCTCTCTTCTGCATCGGGAAATACCGCAGATTGAAAATTCTTCAGCGTGTTTGCCAAGAGTCGGATTTGCCAATGCTTTAGCTGAAGAGACAGATTGGCAGCAGAACTTGTTGTTGTTTATTTATTGGAGTACACTTTTTCAACTCAGAATCTGGAGAATGATATTATAGTGAAAAATGCTCAAGTGCAGAATTTCGCATTGCAGTGATGGACTTTCTTCCTCCTCATCCAGACAGCTCCACCTACATCACAGAGGCCTTTTGTCTTTCCTGTAGACACCGCTGGTGTTTGTTATTTCCACTGGTCCTTCTGGAATTGGATGGCCAACTTTCCCCAAGCAAAAGAGAATTCCACAGTAAATCGCAGTATAAGCAGTGTGAAAGGTCCTAATAAAAAGAGAGGCTTGAGTGGTAGGGGCCAGTCTTGAGCTCCCCTCAGACTTGGAATAACACCAAAGAGGGCAACACCCATAATAAAGAACATGTATATAATAGAAGAGGGGGTTTAAGCAACAACCTGGGGGAAGAAAATATATGACAAACCAAACAGCAAGTTAGTGCCACGCTAGTCGTCCTGAAACAAGCTGTATCACTGTGTCCTCCCAACCTCAAATCTCGTCCCTTTTTATTTAATGCTTTCCAAGTACTTTGTTGTTACAGTGGAATGAACAAGTATTGAGCACTCCCCCTTTCAGATCTTTTTTTTTTTTGTAGATTTAATTTCAAATGGATACATGTACCAGTTTTGCCCATGAGTCTACATTTAATAGCCCTTACTGAGAAAATGAAATCATGTTTTTTTTAAGGTTTGTATTACAAAGGATGTATTAGAAATCAAAAACTGAAATCTTTCTTTCAGAAAGTATAGTTGAATCAGAAACCTTGACAATCTTAAAACTAAGCTGTCCACATATCTCATCCAGATTTGTCTTAAAGTCAAACAAATGGGCTTGATGGATTGAATGGTCATCTCTTCTTGTTTTCACTAAATTCAGTACTTTGTGGAAGCCCCTTTAGCAGCAATTCCATCTTTGTGTCGTCTTAGGTATGTCTCTACAAGCTTTGCACACCTGTACTTGATCAGTTTATTCCATTCTTCCTGGCAGATCCTCTCAACCTCCATTAGACTGAATAGGAAGTGTCTGTAAAGTACCATCTTCAGGTCTCTACGCAGATGTTCTATGGGATTTAAGTCTGAGCTTTGGATGAGCCACTCAAGGACACTCAGGGATTTGCTGCTCCAGTGTCGTCTTGGCCATATACTTCGGTCATTGTCGTGATGAATGGTTAACCGTCACTCCAGTCTGAGGTCAAAGGTTTTCTTCAGTGACTTCTCCGTATTTGGCTGCATTCATCCTTCCTTTAGTTCTGCTAGTCTCTCTGCACTTGCGTCACTATAGCTTGATGCTGCAACCACAGTGCTTCACCAGTTAGATGGTATTAGGCAAGTGACGAGCAGTGCCCAGCCTTCACCAGACATTGTGTATGGAGTTCTGCCCAGAGAATTCAATTTTTGTCCCATCAGACGAGAGAATCTTTATCCACATGCCTTTAAAATCCTTTAAACTATCATGTCTTTTACTTGAATGTGGCTTCCATCTTGTCACTATCTTAAATGCCTGAGTAATGGATTGCTGTTAAGATAGTCATCCTTCTGACAGGTTCTCCCATTCCAGCAGAGGACTTCTGAAGCTCTAGGGTAACCATTGGGGTTTTGGTCACCTCTCTGACCAAGGGCCTTCCTGCCCAGATACTCATTTTGGCTGAATGGATAACTATAGGAATATTACCGGTGGTTCCAAACTGGTTACATTTCTCAATTATTGAAGCCACTGTGCTCCTGGGAATACTCAAAGCTTGAGAAATCGTTTGAACCCCTTGCTCTGTACTATTCCTCACCACATTTTGATTGTGAAGGACTACAGAAAGTTCCTTGGACTTCATGGCTTGTTTTTTGTCCTAAAATGCAGTGTGAATTGTGGCATCTTCTTTCCACTGATATATGTGTCTCTTTCTTAATGGTGTCTAATCAATTCAATTTGCCGTAGGTGGTTCTCTAAACATCTCGAACAAAATTAAAGCAAATTGAGCAAAATTTGGAGTGCCTCAGAAAAGGGTCCGAATACTTGCATGAATAAGAGATTTCAGATTTTGATTTATTTAATAAATTTGCAAACGTTTCTGAGAACATGTTTTCACTTCGTCATCCTATGTCATTAAGTGTAGATGGATGGGCAACAATGATAAATGTATCCATTTAATACCTCCTATACCTTTCCCACCAAAGCTCGAGGCAGTCTTTTAGTTGAACTCCTGTCAGCATCAACTACCATTCATGATTATTTTGGTGTTTTTTTCTCTGTGTTTTACCTATTTTTTTTTTTAATTGCAATTTTACCCCCCCCATTATTTTCATCATGTCTTTGATGACACCATTCAGTCATAGAGCTGAGCTATTTTATGATAGCCATTGAAAATATCTAGAAATTAATAAAAATGTAAATTTAGTTGTTCTGGCTGCAACAAGACTTCTGAGCTGCTAACAGAAGATACTGGTGTAGTTGGCAGGATCCAAAGTTCAAGGAACGTTAAAGAGACAGTTGTGTTTTATTATCCTTAGGCTCTTTAAACTGTTGACAGCATTAGAAATTAAGTATCCAACAGGAAAGGAGTCAAGGGGACATTAAAAGATGGGAAATTAGGGAACAAATCCTAAAAGAAGGTTAATTGGTGCTTCAGGCAGTGGAATAACAATTTTTTTGATGGACGCCTTTATGAGAGAGTGGGATTTCAGGCCTGCAAAGAAGAGTTTAAAACTGTGAGGAATAATCGTTCTTTCTTGTTTTCATTGAAACTTTGGATCTTTTTTTGTATTTTAATCCTGCTTTTTAATTCTGCTGATGATTGCTGTTATTAACAATGAGACATTTATTTTTACCAGACTAAGTTACACCTTACACAAATTCCCTGTTCCCAGATTAACAGGGCAAAAAAGACAAAGCGCTGGCTATTTAACATGCATCTAACATTACTCCTGGGGAAATTTAGACATCATGCTGTTTGATTTCTCTTTCTTCCCCCTACTGATGGCTGCATAAAAATGTGAATAGGTGCTCCTCTGATTGATGGCAATTAGCATTTTGTAATGATAGCAGATGTTTGTGGTGCCTGAAGTCTGATAACTGCCACCCACACTGCCATCTGCTGTGCTGGGCAGTGCTGTGGAGCAATGCATGTTGTAGGGGCAGACAAGGGCAGCTTTGAGCAAAAGTAGAAAGCACGTGTGACCAACAGCTAGAACCAATTATAGCCCCTAAGGGGTGACTTGAATTACAGGAATGTCCACACTTTTTGGCGTGTCTCCTGCAGTGTAATTTGGTCAATTGATTCATATAGTACTGTGTAATAAAGTTTGGTGGATTTACTGAAATAGCATCGATAGCTTGGGTGATTTACAGATGGGCACACAAATCAAACAATTTATTGACTGATGGATGCACATGGGTTGACTTACTCTGCTGTAACATTGATGGGTAGTTTGACAGATCGATGTTTTACTGTATTTATTGACCACCAACAAATTGATTTATGGATGGATTTATTTGTGATATCTCTGATTGGATGATTAACAAAATGTATAGATGGATGGCTGGATTTATTTTGTAACAGCATCAATTGGTGAATTAGATGGGTGGATCGTATCATGGCACTTTTCCTTGTTTCATATTTTTCTTTCCTTCTGATGGTTTACTAATGTTTTTTCAGATTTATCGTTAGTTTTCTTGACTTCCATTCACCATTTCGCCTGACGGTAGCCGCTTCGTGTTGCCACAGAGAGTGGTCCCAGATATTAAAAGTACCACATCTTCTCTGTAATGGTATAAAGATAAAGATGATGGAACCATAATTACCTGAGCTTGATAGTAGGGGAGCCCGGGATTCCCGGACATTTTTCATTCCTGCATTCCCGGGAATTGCTGTAATTCCCGGGAAAACGGGAACGACCAAGCTTGCATATATAGCGTGTAAAAATCGATCAAGAAATAACAGAATTATAGTTGAAAATAATTAAGGTGGCGCCATTGCTGCAGCTTGCACTTCATCAGACAACAGCTTTGAACAGCAACTTGAAATTGCAATGTGTCAGTCTGTTGCATCCGCATTATCTGTGCCAAGAAACGTGCCATCACAGAATGATGACAAGAAACTGGATGCATCAGTAAAAGCTGAAATGGCGGTGTTTCAGAGCAACGGTAAGCGCAGGCGTTGTTTTGAACAAGTGTATTGGTATCTGATGATTGTGCTGCCTACTTAAGTGGAGGCAGAGCGTGCTTTCTCAGCGGCTGGCGTACTTCTGTACGAAGGTGCGTTCTTCCCTGGACGACCACACGCTGGATACGTTAACAATAATAAATTACATTTATATAGCGCTTTTCTCAGTACTCAAAGCGCTATCCACACAGGGAAGAACCAGGAAGCAAACCCACAATCTTCCACAGTCTCCTTACTGCAAAGCAGCAGCACTACCACTGCGCCACCTTTTGAGGACGTTGTGCTTTCTACGCTTTTATTACCGCAACTAAAGATACATGTACTTATATGACAGCATGAACTGTTTGTAGATAAGGTTAGTCTTTTATTTGTGTCAACATATTGCAGTAGTTTTATTAAAAATAAGTGTCAGTCGTTCTAAAACCGTTCACATGTGAGATGCACGTGCGCTGTGTCCTCACCGGGAGCCGGGATTCGCGGGAATGAAATGTGGGATTCCTGAATTCCCAGGAATGGATAAACCTGTCCGGGAATGGATTCCCTACTTGATGGATTCCATTTAAACAGCTTGCACGTTCACTTTCTTTATTTCCTTTTGTTTGACGACTTAGCTTTTCCTGACTTGTTGCTTTTGTTTTCCTTTGCAGTTCTTGGGTATAATTAGGTTTTGATGCTCACTGCCTCTCTCTCGGTCATCTGTTTATGAGCTCTTACCTGTTTGACCTAACCGTAACCTCCAGAGGCTAAAACATGGGAAACTAATGTGCTGGTGGAGAGTACCATCACCTTGCCTTTGGGCAGGTACGGGGGGGATTATAAGGGAACTCACCCTCAGAGGTAAATATCCCTAAATTCTAAAGGCTAGACATACCTAACTTCTGTCCTGCTCATTCCATTCAATTGGTTTGAATGTGACTTCGAGTTTTTATTCTAGCCATTTTCTTAATTAGCAACCATTTACTGTGGTAAGGGAACAGACAATGTTTACCTTTAAATAAATTAGTACAATGAATTATTTTTTTTTATATAGCACTTCTCTAACCTATTCTGCTTTACATAAGCAGTAGAGGAGTCACTTCAACAACCACTAATGTGGAGAATCTACTTGGATGATCTAATGGCAGCTGTTCTTAGTGCCATTCTGCTCACCACACAATTAGCTATTAGGTGGTGAAGGGGTGAGTGAGAGAGTTCGTCAATAAGGGGCAGGGGATGACCAGGCCATGGTGGGCAATTTAGCCATGACATCTAGAAACCCCTTACTCTTTACTAGGGATGCCCAGGGATCTTTTATGACCACAGAGAAGTTTGGACCTCGATTTTATGTCTCTTCCAAAGGACGTCGCCAATTTTTACAACACAGTGTCCTCGTCACTACTCTGGTGGCACTGGAATCCACACACAGACCACAGTGCAAGTGCCCCTTACTGGCCTCACCCACACCTCCTCTAGGAGCAACTCGAACTTTTCCTGGATGGAATCAGATCTATACATGCTTAACTTCAGGTGGATCACCTATTAAGACGTGTAGCTGGTATGGCTAATTCAGGGATCTCCAGCATTTTCACCCCAACCAACTTCTTGGTATTGATGAAATCTGTTAATTAATTCTGACTTCTTATTTCTCTCATTCTACTACTACACATTTCCAAAACTGTTGATTTTCTTTTTATTTATTTATTTTTTTTAATTTGAGAGCACCATGCAGGTGTTTTGTAGATAACAACAGATCGATAGTGTACCACTTGAGAGTCCCAAAGCAATAGCACAAGTGTCCAGTTGAGGGGGAAATCCTGTCAAAATCCCCAGCTAGCATCACAAAAGGCAACACAGAAATGTTCTTCAATAAAAATAAAGCTTTGTAAAGCGCAAGTAGGTTTCCTCACAACAATAAGGGGATCCAGTGCAAACAAAGTCTCAATACAGTAATCTAGAAAATGGTGAAGAAAACAGGTCAGAAAAGTCTAGAGATATTACAAAATCACAGGCACAGAAAAAAACACAAGTAAACTCACTGACTCCCTAGTGCATTCGAGTGAACCTCCAGGTACTGTGGGAAACCCTCCGCCTTTATAGGGCTAAGGACAGTGCCTGACACAACATAAGACACATGAAAAGGCATTTGTACATAGCCCAAATTAAATAAAAAGAAAAATGTAAAGAAACAAAATTAATTAAATTCTTTAAATGAACAAAGACATAAACAAAGATTTGAACCTCCCTTCCTGAAACATCACAATTGGTATTTGTCAGACCTTAATTTTTCTTTTGAAATGTTTTGCTGAATCAGATACTGCATGATGGTCGCACAGGTATACAGTGGTGTGAAAAACTATTTGCCCCCTTCCTGATTTCTTATTCTTTTGCATGTTTGTCACACAAAATGTTTCTGATCATCAAACACATTTAACCATTAGTCAAATATAACACAAGTAAACACAAAATGCAGTTTGTAAATGGTGGTTTTTATTATTTAGGGAGAAAAAAAAATCCAAACCTACATGGCCCTGTGTGAAAAAGTAATTGCCCCCTGAACCTAATAACTGGTTGGGCCACCCTTAGCAGCAATAACTGCAATCAAGCGTTTGCAATAACTTGCAATGAGTCTTTTACAGCGCTCTGGAGGAATTTTGGCCCACTCATCTTTGCAAAATTGTTGTAATTCAGCTTTATTTGAGGGTTTTCTAGCATGAACCGCCTTTTTAAGGTCATGCCATAGCATCTCAATTGGATTCAGGTCAGGACTTTGACTAGGCCACTCCAAAGTCTTCATTTTGTTTTTCTTCAGCCATTCAGAGGTGGATTTGCTGGTGTGTTTTGGGTCATTGTCCTGTTGCAGCACCCAAGATCGCTTCAGCTTGAGTTGACGAACAGATGGCCGGACATTCTCCTTCAGGATTTTTTGGTAGACAGTAGAATTCATGGTTCCATCTATCACAGCAAGCCTTCCAGGTCCTGAAGCAGCAAAACAACCCCAGACCATCACACTACCACCACCATATTTTACTGTTGGTATGATGTTCTTTTTCTGAAATGCTGTGTTCCTTTTACGCCAGATGTAACGGGACATTTGCTTCCAAAAAGTTCAACTTTTGACTCATCAGTCCACAAGGTATTTTCCCAAAAGTCTTGGCAATCATTGAGATGTTTCTTAGCAAAATTGAGACGAGCCCTAATGTTCTTTTTGCTTAACAGTGGTTTGCGTCTTGGAAATCTGCCATGCAGGCCGTTTTTGCCCAGTCTCTTTCTTATGGTGGGGTCGTGAACACTGACCTTAATTGAGGCAAGTGAGGCCTGCAGTTCTTTAGACGTTGTCCTGGGGTCTTTTGTGACCTCTCGGATGAGTCGTCTCTGCGCTCTTGGGGTAATTTTGGTCGGCCGGCCACTCCTGGGAAGGTTCACCACTGTTCCATGTTTTTGCCATTTGTAGATAATGGCTCTCACTGTGGTTCGCTGGAGTCCCAAAGCTTTAGAAATGGCTTTATAACCTTTACCAGACTGATAGATCTCAATTACTTCTGTTCTCATTTGTTCCTGAATTTCTTTGGATCTTGGCATGATGTCTAGCTTTTGAGGTGCTTTTGGTCTACTGCTCTGTGTCAGGCAGCTCCTATTTAAGTGATTTCTTGATTGAAACAGGTGTGGCAGTAATCAGGCCTGGGGGTGGCTACGGAAATTGAACTCAGGTGTGATACACCACAGTTAGGTTATTTTTTAACAAGGGGGCAATTACTTTTTCACACAGGGCCATGTAGGTTTGGATTTTTTTTCTCCCTAAATAATAAAAACCATCATTTAAAAACTGCATTTTGTGTTTACTTGTGTTATATTTGACTAATGGTTAAATGTGTTTGATGATCAGAAACATTTTGTGTGACAAACATGCAAAAGAATAAGAAATCAGGAAGGGGGCAAATAGTTTTTCACACCACTGTAAATGTTTTTGTAATGTTTTAGCCAGGGCTCCTTCCTTGGCTTATGTTTTATATTCCTTTGTCTTGCCCAGTGGTGGCTAGGCGGTCTCTTGGCCTTGGAACCCCTGCAGATAGATATATTTTTTTTTATTCTTCTGGCCCACCCAGAGTTTTTTTTTTTTTTTTTTTGTTTATGTCCTCCTGGCCATCTGACCTTACTTTATTCTTTGTTAATTAATATTGCCTAATCTCATTTTTGTTTCATATAAACTTGTATTTCTTCATCATGTAAAGCACTTTGTGCTATATAAATGTTATTTTTGTGGTCATTTTCATTAATTTTTCAGTTTAAATCATTTTATTATGATTATTTCCATTTCATTTATCATATAGTCCTTATTGTTGTTTATGTACTGTTTCTTTAAATGACTTTATGTTCCCTGTGCTGTGAGATGGGGGCCCATAAAAGGAAGGCTAGGAAGTGGAGTCCCTAGCAGTTTATTGAATGTGTTTTGGTGGAGTGACAATTTCAGTGCATGAGTGTTGCTATTTTCATTGGATTTTCTGGTTTTCTCAACTCTTTTCTGTTTGTTTTTAGGATTACGATTTCGCATTTTGTATTGGGATTGCCTATATGGCAACAATAGAATAGAATTTGTAACCAGAGATGACAACGATGCACAAAATTAACATTAGAGACATTTTAGGTTGAATCTAATCAAATTCTGACACTTTATACTGGCTGGGTGATGACATCATGGGTCGCTCACTTCCGCCTGTCCCACCTAACGCGGCAAGTGACCGTCAAAGCAACTAATTAGAAGTTTTAAGCAGACCATCAAAGCAACTGATTTAAAATGTTGTCGTGGAAATGAGTGATTTAACTATAACAGTGTTAAAAACACATTTAATCAAAAAACAAATGTGACCACAGAATTCCTTGTCTGTTAAAACCTGTATAACATAGGCAGTTATTTTTTGAGGTATAGGTAAAGATATGAAAAAAAAAAAAAAAAAAAAAGTATTTGCACATAAATCCTCAATTTATAAAGATCCTTTTGTTGCCATCCCTTTACAAGCCAGGTGTTTCCAGTCATCCCCTTCCATTGTGGGGAATCTTGTTATAGCTTTGAACTTTTAAAGGGCCAGTGTATGCTGAAGTTAGCCAGCTGAATAACCACTCAGGTTGCAGAGCTGGGAACCTCTTCTGAGCAGGCTAGTTTGGGTTCAGACCTGCTTTGTGGTATTATTTTGGGGGGGTGTCTCACCAATTGGACTACACTGCACACACAACAGGGATCATCAACAGTTCCCTCAACTGTTGGTGTTTTGCATCTCACTGTTTGGCTGCTTGTTAAGTAAAAAAGAAAGATTTAAACTTTCTGAATCTTAAAAAGCAAGTCAGCTTAGAAACATCTGGTGAGAGGCTTAGCCAAAACCCTGACTTAAACATGTGTGGAGAGACCTGAAGATGGCAGTTCACGGACACTTCCCATCCAGTCTAATGAAGCTTGAGAAGATCTGCCAGGAAGGATGGGATAAACTGCCCACATCTAGGTGTACAAAGCTTAATGAGACTTAGCCATGAAGTCTCAAAGCTGGAATTGCTGCCAAAGGGGCTTCTACAAAGCACTGACTGAAGGGTCGGAATACGTCTATGAAGGAGAGATTTCAGTTTTTGATTATAAATAAATTTGCAAACCTTTCTGAAAACAAGTTTTCACCTTGTCATTATGGGATACTGAGTGTAAATTGGTGGGCAAAAATGGCAAATTTATCCATCTAAAATTAAATCTACAACAAAATAAAATGTGCAGAGCGTGAATGGGCCTGACTAGTTTATTGGTAATGTCTGTACCCTTCAGCAGATGGCTACATCATGATCAGTGGGACCAGACTATGAAGGTTCAGGTGCGTTGTAATTGTCAGCTCTTGGACACAGTTAGAATGGCAGGACATCACTTGATGCATTTATATGTAACCGGAGATGGCATGACCAGACTGCACTGTGTCTGTGTCTGTCTAATATTTACAAGGGCAAAGATTCATTACAAAATTTGAGAAGTTCAGACATTCCTCCTTCAGTTTGTTTGTTGACAGTCATGACGTTGTCAGTAGTTTAGTTGATTGGTGAATGAGTTTACAATGGGCTGGTTGTTTAGTTGTCAGCTGATAGATGCATGAATGGATATGTAGGTGGATGGGTTGATTTCATGATAGCATGGAAAGATTGGTAGATGGATAGGTGGATGGGTGTTTGGATGGATGGGCTCATTTGCAATATCACATATAGGTTGATTGATCGTTGAATAGCTGGATGGATTCTAGTTCATCGATGGATGGACTGTCCTGTAAATTGAGTGTCTGTTCAAGCCGCTCGGTTTTATCACATTGGTTATTTATTGTAGGTGAATGTAATTTTTTGAAAAGTTCTTCAACTTTAGTCAAGTGTCATTATCACAAAACAAGCTGAAGTCTTGAGTCGTTGAGTTGCACCAAGTTCTCCTCACTTTTCCTGAGATAACTGCATTAGTTGCTGAATTAACAACGTTTCTTGCATTGCCAACAGGATTCCACTTTCCCAGTGACCCGTGTGTGTAAGATGATCACGTTCTTGGGTGCTCTTTAAAGCCTGGTTTCTTATTGAGGGTTTTTTAAACTCACTGAGGGGCTGAAGAGACCTTGAAATGTGATGAGACTGGCAATCTCGCCCTTCTCCCCGTCTCGCTCGCTCCTTCACTCTCAAGTAAATTCACTTACTGAATGGCTATGTGAAAATGAGACATTTGGGATCCCGGAGACATGAAAATAATGCACAATGGATGGAGAGGTGCAAAAGCAATCCATATAAGTTTACGGCTGCCGTGAAGCCAGACAGAACTGGCATTAAAAGCAGGAATGGCTGCATATATAGTCATTCATACCAAAACTGGATGAAAATTTTTAAAATATAAACAGGAAAGATCTTTTTTTTTTTTTTTTTTTTGCTGTTACGTTCGAAAAGATCAGCACCATTGGTAAATGTGTGATATGTTGTGTAGTTTTCAGAGACCTTCGTGGAATTCTTCAATTACAAGACAAAAAAAGCGGCACTTTCAGGTCTCAAGAAAGTAAGTGAATAGGATTGTGGGCCTGAATAGTCGATGGAAGTTTTTTTCTAATACTCTATCCTAAAAGTGGCAGTTACTGAAAAAAATTATACAAATGAATAAGGGAAAAAGAAACAGTTGAAACTTCTGACTGCCAAGGTATTAGCAGCCTGTGAAGCAGTGGGGGTCCGTCTGTGCTAGATTTTCCAAGTGTGACATTCAAAGACAGGACGCCAAGTGCTGTGTATGTGTGCGTGTATATGGTACAAGTTTTTCAGTTTCACCCTTTTAGCATCCAACTTTATGAAAAGTGTCTGTGTGTTTGAATCTGCACATTCTCCCATTCCAACAGATGGTGCATCAGATATTTGCAGTAATAAAATGTTTTGCATTTGTCATTCTAACAGATGATGCATCATAATCATTAAGACTGCTTTTATGAATCCCATACCCAGTAGCACATAATAGAGACATATGCATTTCTTTATATATAATATGCTACCATGGCTGTCCATTTGACCTGAAATTTGGTACACATATACTACATGACGTCTACTATCCGCTTTCGGGGTAATGATTGACCTCCAAGGTTATTCCTCTTTTTATTTCTAATTTATTTTATTGTAGAATCAACTCTCGGCAGCGGCCAGCAGGGTGGCCATGCGGCGCGTGTGTATGGGTGCCGTTCTCATCCCTACCACCTTCACCGCCACTTCCCCTACCTCTTCATATCTTAAGTCTTCAATCTGCCTCAAGAATGATTTAAGTGCCAGCTTAGGTGAAATATTAAAAAAAACATACTAAATAATTGCAACGTAAACACCAACTTAATCTGTTTTAACACAAAAAGACGCAGACGAAAGAAGAGAAGAAGCGGGCCGCTGCAGTGGAGAAAAGAAGAGCTGCTCAGGAAGGAGCAAGCGCATCAACCTCTGAGCAAACTAATGCTAAATGTATAGAGAAAGAGGATGAAAACTAGGAATGCTCAAGTCAAGTATTTTCACTGCATGTTATTGTGCAGTGTGCCGTTACTGGTGTCTATGTTGATTACTTAAATGTCAATCCATCTTAGACACATAGCATAACTGATTCACCTTAGTAAAAAGGTGTGCGTCTATGTATCTGTTTGTTTGTCTGTTCAACTGCTATCTCTTTGTCATTCCAACAAATTGTAGTAATAAAATGCATTGCTTTTGTCATTCCAAAGCATTTTATTACTATAAATGTTTGTGAAGTGCCATCTGTTGGAATGACAAATTCATTTTTTAAGAATGCATATCAAAATGCTTCTTAAAAATGGTCCACTGCAAATGTTAATGCTGATGTTCAGATTAGATAAACTTGCCTGAAGAAGGGGCCTGAGTTGCCTCGAAAGCTTGCATATTGTAATCTTTTTAGTTAGCCAATAAAAGGTGTCATTTTGCTTGACTTTGCACTACATTCATAATGGCTAACACAGTACAACACCCTAGTACTAATCCCATGGGGAAATTCGGACGCTTACAGCAGCAGAAACATAAAAGCAAGGATACAGATCACAGGACAAACAATACAGTCGATCAGTCAATCAATCCATCAATTGGGAAGTAAAAATGAATAAATAAATAGATGTAACAAAGGTGCCATATAGGCGCCTGACCCGACACAGATGGACACGGAGGCACATATAAAACAAAGACTTTATTTTTCTTCACCCGTGGGCGCACGTCTTCCCTGTGACCCACAGGCAATACACAGTCCCAAACACCACAAAAGGCCCACAACACAGTTTTCTCCTTTACCACCACTCCTCCTCTAGCTTAGTCCTCCTCCACCCGACTCTGGCTCTCGAGTGGTCGTGGCTGGCCCCTTTTATAGCCCACCCGGAAGTGTTCCAGGTGTTTGACCACCTGGTCCCAATTGCACTTCCGGGTGGGGCTGAAGACTCGTCCAGCCCGGCTGTTGAATCCAGACAGCCCCCCCCCTAGCGGCCACCCCAGGTCCCAACCAGGCTGTGAAGGACTCCATCTCCCATGGAGCCCGGCGGGAGGTTGGGGAATCGCCGTCGGTCAGGGAGGCTGCCACCAAGCGTCCCGGGGAGGTATTGAGCTGCCCATGGTTGCTCCCCCGGAACATAAGCAGCAGGGGCGTCCCGGCCGGGCATGGGACCCGGCCGCTCGTCACAATGTATATTGTACAGATATTTCAAAATGAACCTTAGCAAGTGCCCTGGGAGGAAGCTTTGAATTGCCCAATAGCAGTGGCAGAAAAGACCTCCAGAGACCCTTCTTAGCACACCATGGTGGAGGAATGAGCCTGTGGCTAAAAGTGCTCCAACAGAGTGCCTCATGAAGGAGATGGAGGAGATTCTTAATGATGGCATCTGATTTTGCTACCATCCTCTTTTGTACAGCAGCTTCTAGTGTGTCCAGGGTTTGCATTAGTTACTTAGGTTGCAGCCCTTCTTAGATGGGTAGCACAGCTAGTCCAGCTTAATAAAAGGACAGTGTCTGTTTGTCTGTTCTGTTGATATGTCTCTGTCATTCCAAGAGAGAGCGCATCACAAACATCTGTAGTAACAGAATGTATTGCATTTGTCATTCCAACTGAAGGTGCATCATAAACATTTGTACTATTACTACAAATATTTGTAACACGGCATCACAGATTGACAAATTCAGTGTATTTTATTACTTCATGAATTACAGAATGCCTTTTAATAAATGGTGCACTGCAATTGTTAACTTGGAATTCTATGTTGATTGCTTAGATTTCAGCCTGTCTTAGATGGCTAGCACAGCTAGTTTCAAATATAAAATGTCACAAGTTCAGGGTTCTTTAGTAGGTATATGACATGTTACTAAAGAGGAGCACTTAGGCGTCCGCTCGCAAAAGTCATTTATATAATGAAGAGAAAATTACAGACGCCTTTAGAGTTGTTGGGCGAATTAAATTTTTTACACCTAAGAGGTGTGAGAATTATTGTCTTTTTATTCTTTTTTTTTTTTCTGCTTAAAAAGAAAATAAAGATCAACACTTTACTGGAATTTCACACTTGTGTTCAAGCATTTTAAAGCAGTAATAATTCTCTCAGCTTCTCTTTCTCCTTCACTACAGCCATCCAAGCATCTCGAGGCAGCAATCAATCCACTTGTCTGTTCAGCAGTCAGATCCACATGTTCTCACCCCCCACTGCCACGGCTCCAACCAGCCTCTAATTGAGATTTTTACTCTACAGAATCAATACTCTAATCTTTCTCTCGCTCCCTTTCAATAAGTCTATATATTCTTTTCTTTGCTGGGCTACATTAGGAAGCTGCTAACAGGTCTCAGCAGGTAAAGGTGACCTCCAGGATTTGAAATTTTGAAATTGTTTATTGATATGATTATTATTATTGGGCAAGTAAAGGTGACCTTGAGGACATCAACTTTCAAAGATTAATCCTATCATTATCATTGTAATTATTGAGTGGCGCAGTGGTTACAACTGCCACCTCTCAGCTCCAGAACACTGTGTCCAAATCTAGCTCACCAGCTGCATGGGCTCAGTTTGTATGTCCTCCCCTTGTCTGCTTAAGTTTTTCTCCAGGTTCTCCAGTTTGCTCTCCAAAGTTCTGAAGATGAGATGAAACGATAAGTCTCAACAGGCTTCATGTGTGTGTTTATGTGATTGTGCCAGAGAGACTAACATCCTGCCTAGTTATGGTTCCTGTACAATGTCGCCAAAGATCAGCCTCGTCCATTTGTGCTAAATCTCTCTTACCAGAGTAGAAGTGGTGGGATGGACAGGGAGGACATCATAGACCGACTGAATCAGGCACCTGGGGCTTTCCAAAGCTGTGCCCCAGTAATGTGGCCTTCTGTTTTGGACTATTTGTTGATGTCTCGTCATGGACTTAAGATTGAAATAACTAATAATTATTATTAAAACATTACAGTCATCTTTAGCAATTGAAATGCAAAAGTGTCATGTAGTAGCAGGTGCACTGTACAAGCATTCATTAGTCCCACAGCTTAGTGTCATCAGCATTAGAATGAAACTTCATGGAAGACAGCACTGTAGACTGTGTGCTTAGATTTATCAGGTTGGAGAAAACAAACATTTTGAGGTCACGTAGCTCTACTAAGTAATCCTGGCTCTAGAGAGGTGTGACGTGTTGTATGTTGATTAGCACATAAATGGGAATTTCACTGGACTCTCAGCACGTGACAGTATTGACCCTATACACGAATTTTGTTTGTTCATTATCCTGTTTGGGATTGCATGATGGGATTTCTTAGCAGAATAGTGCAAGTCAGGAAGCTACCAATGATGGGTGGCATCATCTATTATTATTATTATTATTATTATTATTAGCAGGGATGTAACAAGCTGCTTTGAAGTGGCTTTGCAAGACTTGCTTTTTGTTCCTGTAATGACATACCTTAGTCAGCATACATTGAAGAGAGTGTGACCAGGGGAATTGGGATTGATGGGGTGGGGTTCACTTCAAAAATGTAATTATTATTATTTTTACTGTTATTGAAGAGCAAGCACCATATGTTAAAGCAATCAAATGGGAATGGGAAAAGTGCTATATAAAGAAAATGTAATTTTACTATTACTGTAATTTTAATTAATCTGCCTTGACCAGGGGTAGGTTCTCTTCAATATGGAGCAGTTTACTTTAGTCTGCTGCGACTGAGGAACAGCTGTAGTCATCATATAATAAGCAAGGCTGTTTATAGGAGCCCAGGCAGTGCATGATCTGTAACTCCCTGATTTATGACCCTGATTATTATTATTATTATTATAGCGGTCATTCTTTTTTGTTGTAGTTATTATTATTCATCCATTGTTTAGTTGTAGCAGTATTGATCAGAACACAAAAACATCCTATATAAAGTGGCATTATTATTAATTTATTCATCCACTTAATTTAATTCAGGGTCAGGGGAGCTGCAGACTTTTGCAGCAGGCTATTATTATTTGTAATCATTGAATTATTACTATTTATCCATTATCAAAAATGCGTTTTCCTGTTCAGAGTTAGAGAGAAAAAAGAGCGGCAGTGGAATTTTAAATTAGGGATTCCTTTAGATTGTAATTTTATAATAATAATTTTTGTTGTTATTTTTATTGATGTATGTGTGCAGAGAACCTTTTTATCCCATTTATCTATTTCAAGGCTATAAAGTATATATTATATAGTGCTTTTTATCTATCTGTCTATCTATCACTCTTCCTGGCTAACCCTCAATCCAGTTCTCGGATTGCTCAGAGCCTTGCATTTAAAGCCCAGTGCCTTAGCTGTTAACACCAGCATATAATGTTGCTAATTAACAAAGGCTAATTGAAGATTTTATTTTTCATATTCTTTTTAAGTTTATCACACAATTATTCAGTTCTTGTTTGCTGTTTATTTATAAACTAAACATATTATTGGATCATTTTTCATTTTGATAGCTGTGTTTTGAGTCGTATGCCCAAGTCGTGAATGCTGTCAGTTCTCTAAGATCAGCCCTAAATTATAAACCATAATATGAAAGAACTGGCAAACTAAGATAAGCGGTCTTTTCTTTAAAACATAAAGTACGTTGTAGGCTGGTTGTAATATACAGTGAAATGTATGCAAATTAAAAATGGATTGAGTGGTTGTTATCTTATTCAAGGCCTTAATTTGTAATCTTGTGGTTTTTTTTTTTTTTTTTTTTTTTTTGGGGGTGTAATCCGCTGCGCTTGATTATTCACCAATAAATGAATTTCCACTAATTTTTTGTCTTAGCTTTCCAAATCTTTCTAAGCATTCCCTTGTATCGTTATCAGACGCATAAACGCCGCCTTCTTTTGAATTTGGACTCCTGGAGTCTGCCCCTGGACAGGATGGTACTCCACTACAGAGCATACTCTCCAGGCCTCTTTGTTTAATTAGCCATCCATCCATTTTATGATCCCATTTATCCAGAATAGGGTCACTGGGACGCTGGAACTCAGCAAGCATCACTCATAAGACATGAACTACGGAGGTCACAATACTACAATTTTTGTATTTAATACCAACACCAGTGGAATTTTACAATACTTGTTACCCATTCTATGCACAGCAAAAACAAAAAAAGAAATCCCATCATGCAAGTGAACAGTGTTGTCCCTTTTTCGGTAATTCAATATAAAATATTATCCATGTTACCCGATGAAGACAGGTAATCTAATAAATATAAAAATATCTGACATCTCTTGCCCTACATGTACCTTCAGTATCTTTCCTCAGTATCCACACATGTCTGATCGGTGCTCCCTCTGTCGAGCGCGTTCCCATAAGTCTGCTTCTCAGACTCTGTCGATATTTTCAGGATGCTATCCTTACCCCCCTGTCTGTGTTTATACTTCCCTTCCTTAAATGTTATGTGCTTTTCAAACTCTCACTTCTTCTTTTAATTGCATCACCAAATGCAAAGTGATCAGTTAGACTGCTTGGATGGACTGGACACACACACACACACACACACACACACACACACACTGACCTTAGTAGTTTATTATATACAGTGTGGTACGCAGCTGGGGGTCAGACCCGGCCGGGATGCCTGGAAGGACTGGGTCGTGGCATATTTATCCTCCGGGCCACGAGGGGGCAACCGCCCTGAAGTGGAAGGGGAGCAGGGAGGCTCAAGACCGTTGGGGCCTCTGGTCACCGCCAGGGGGCACCCTGAGCCTCATAGAGCCTGGGAGTTACTCACTTCCGCCACACCCATGGAGGACGATCCTTCCAGGGTCACCCGGAATGCTTCCGGGTGCTCTCCTGACGCTTCCGCCACACCAGGACGTGACGTCAGGTAGGGCACCTGGAGCTCATCCGGGTGAGGATAAATGGGGCCGCCTCCGTCTTGTCATTGAGCTGGAGTCGGGTGGAAGAGGACGAGGTCTGGAAGGAGAAAGAAGGAGGCGGTCTGAAGGAAAGGTGTTGTGGTATTGGCCTGGACTTTGGGGGAGACTCTGTGGGTTGTGTGGCACAAGACTTTGTAAATAGTTGTATAATAAACGTGTGTTGGGTGACAAAACGATGTCTGCCTGTCTGTGTCCGGGCTGTTTCCCACAGCAGGTAGTAGATATAAATACTAATAGAGCAGCTTTAAAATATATCCATCAAGTATCATCAAGCAGTTACCCAGCTGTCAGTTACGTAAGCTAGTATGAGCATTCATAAATATGAAAATACAATTCTGGGCTTGAACTTGAATGTGTGATGGACACGGGGATCCCTCCAGTGTAACAGCAAATGGAGATTGTTATAATCTTTGGGGAATTTCAGCACAGGGTTTATAAGGGATGATATCATCATGGACCGCCTGATTTTTCTTAGGATGTGCACATTCCAAATTTTTCCTCCGATGTGGAATTGGGAATGAAGAAAGGAGACATGAACCTCAACCCCTGTGCTGACATATAAGTCATATACAGTAACAAGCTGCGAGAGAGACTGTTTAAATAAAAATTGCCAAATCAAAGGGTTGATCCATCCTAATAGACTGTTCCCTTACATTTAAAGGGTTTTACAGCAGTCTTTCCACACTTGTATTAAACTTTTTATTTTTGTTTTAATTCTCCTTTGATGTTTCTAATACAAATTTAATTGCTTAAAAGTGAAACAACATTAAGGTCATTTGTAGTTTATATTCCATCGTCACAGCTTCTGCCAGTACACAGGTGTGGCACGTTTAACGTGTAAGACACCCCTGACCCAAACGTCCCCCCCTGCCCCAACTGACAGTCTCCACATGAAGTCGATTTGATATTTTCCAAACAGTGCAGGCAAAGGCTGAGCAATGGGCTTCTCTCTTCGCTGTCTTCCGGCCTTTGCTGTTTAATGGCGCACAGTTCAGGTCTGAGCAGTTTTAAACTAGAGGATTATGCAAAGGTCCCCATAAGCCATCTAACACTTTGGACTGTACGTCTTTTTTTATTTTATTTTTTAATGCATGTAATAATGCATGACACGATCACAAACAATTGCCATTAATGAATGAGTAGATCCTTTTACCATCTTTCATATGGCTTTGGTAGATGGGCACCATCATTTCACAGCCCACCATATCTGTCGTGCAGTTTCTGAGGCTACTTCAAAGGACATTATTTTTTTGATTTTAAGTTCATTTGCATTTTTTCTTCCTCTGTGGGGTTTGATTGATTGATGATGTAAACATACTGGCAATGGGTAAAAATGCTCACCTGTCAGTCAAAAAAAGTAATTAATGCAAGATATTCTGTGTAAAACTCATAACCTTGAGCAATGACATACAAATTAGGTCTCGCAGGATAATTTATAGCATTAATATGGCACACTGATGAAACGGCTCCACCAATATGAAAGTCCCCCCATAAAAGTAGCCTGCCATATTAAAAGAAAAATGCTCTCCCAGCATCCCCTCCTCTCACAGGGGTGGCTGTTTTGTTGGGTAGGTTGTAAATCCTTGATACTCTTTGATGTGCGTTGCCATTCAGTCTATCTATATGTCCTTTCATTTCCTGAGCTGGGCTACCTTACAGACTTCAGTGACCCCAGTGGGTCCATATTTGGGATCAGGGCACCCAGATATGATTCCATCAAACTCCGTAGCAATTGAAAATGAGTCCTCGGACACTTGAGGCAGTGCTTATTAACCACTTCATCCACCCATACTTTAAGAACTTTATTCAACTTTTTTTGTATAAGTGTGTGTTCTTAGCTTCTAAATATATCCAGCAGATCCTAAAAGTAAAAATTGGATTGAGGAGAAAATCAATTATCCAGGGAGTTTGGAGCAATGGCTGATAAACAGGAGCTCAAAACCAAGAGGGTTGCCGGTTTGGTGTCCACTTCTGACCCAGCTGTTTGTCACTTCTTCTGCATGTGCTCAAGTGCCCTGAGGTGATACTCATCATAGAAAGATTTTAAATGCAATATACTGTGTAAAATATTTTGACAGGTGGGTTGACTGTCTGCATTTGTTAATGAACAGAATGGCCCATTTGGCACCTGAAGCTCCAGAAGAGACATATTCAGCCAATATGAAGAGCTGGGTGTGACACAATTCACTCCTGTTTTAAAGCAAGTCATTTTTATACGCTGTGCTGCATGTCTAAGACCGGTTCAAATCTACGTGACCAACCTAGACCTCAGTATATTTAGCGTTAACATTTGCAGTGCACTACTGGAGTATGTTTTGTAATGTAGGTAGTAATCAAATGCATTGCATTTTTCATTCCAACAGAAGGTGCATCACAGACCTTAACACTGCTACAAATTTAATACCCAATGGCATATAACCAAGACACATGCATTGCATTAGCCATTCCAAAAGAGAGCGCATTGCCAACATTTATACCTTTCAGAATTGTTTCTGTTTCTGTATAAATATGACCTAAAATGTGATTAGAATTAATTTTCAGTTTTTGCATAAATATGACCTAAAATGTGATCAGATTTTTACGCATGTACTGAAACTAGATAATTAATTCTGGTCACATTTTAGGTCATATTTATGCAGAAATAGTGACAATTCTAAATGTCTGACAGTAGTTGTAGCACTACTAAAAGAACTGAATTCCAAGGCAACAGGTGCCCTCTGCTGGATAATCTATGCACTTCTCTCAAGATCTTTTTTCCTGCTGAACACTTTCCAGACATTTATTAAAGGTGGAAACTGTTAAGGTGCTTTTCCATCCATCCATTTTCCAACCCGCTGAATCCGAACTCAGGGTCATGGGGGTCTGCTGGAGCCAATCCCAGCCAACACAGGGCACAAGGCAGGATCCAATCCTGGGCAGGGTGCCAACCCACCGCAGTAAGGTGCTTTTTTACAATGTATATTCATAATTATTTTATAATGCACTAGGCTTACAGACGGACGTGCAACTAACAGAAATACACAGAATTCAGTTTGTGATTTTTTTGATGAATTTGCAGACCATTCTGAAAACACTTTGTCATTATGGTATGTCAATGACATGAATTTTGCCTGCTTGCAATACTCAAAGTGGTGGTAGGGCTTAAAAGAAAGTCAGACCAGTACTTCAGTTTGGTCTGCACAGGCCCAACATAAAAAGGGGGGGGGGAGGGGGGCTCAGTAAGTGGGAAGGGAACCATAAAACCTCTGGCCGAAATAACAAGGACAGTGATCTTTTGTATCTGATTTAAAAAGAAAATTGAAATTTGAGCAAAAGTAAACCTAAATAAACCAAATAATCCTACAAATGTAAATTAAAAACAAAGCCAAATTCCATAGTAAAAAAATCCAAAAAGAAAAGTGCTCACAAAACAGTGAAATTGAATATATCAAAATAGAGCCAAACAGAAGCGAGGAACTCAGTTTCATGGCAGCCTGCTTGTAGAGTGTAAGTCACATCAGAAACATAGAAACATAAGAAATTTGACAAATTTGAGAGGAGACCACTCATTCACCAAGCTTGTTTGTTTAGTAAACAGCTAAGCTGTCTCCATACCTCATCCAGGTCCTTCTTAAAGGTTCCTCACAGGTGGCGCAGTGGTAGTGCTGCTGTTTTGCAGTAAGGAGACAGTGGAAGATTGTGGGTTCGCTTCCTGGTTCCTCCTTGTGTGGATAGCACTTTGAGTACTGAGAAAAGTGCTGTATAAATGTAATGTAGTATTATTATTATTATTATTATTATTATTAAAGGTTGTCAAGGTTTTTGCTTCAACTCCACGACTCTGTAGTTTGTTCCAGATTCCCACAACTATTTGCATAAAGACGTGCTTCCCGGCTTCTGTTCCTAAATGCACTTCCCTTTAATTGCCATTGCTGTCCTCGTGTATGACCTCCATTGGTATAGCTCCGTTGTTAAACTTGTCAACTACTGGGACTTTACGTCTAAACACATGCACTGCTACGACTCCATTATTGTAGACCTCCACTGCGCTCTTTGACTGGTGTCCACAAGTACGAAATTCACCATTTAGCTGAAAGAATTCTCCTGGATCTGGTTTATGAATTCCTTTGAGGACTTTAAAGACCAGGATTAGGTCCTCATGGAGTCTCCTCTGCTTGAGACTGAACCGATTCAGTTCTCTGAAACTGTTGCAGTACATCATGTCCTTAAGTCCCATGATGCACTTGGTTGATTTCCTCTGCTCAGTTTCAAGTACTGTTACATTTTTTTTTTTTTTTTTTTGTAGTGTGATGAACCAGAACTAAGTGCAGCTGGGGGGCATTGCCACAACTGTGATATCAGGGGCCCTGCATCCTTTGGTTCCACGTCAAATGCACATAACATAAAGAAGAAATCCATACATTAACATAAGACAGACTTACAGAGTAATTGATAACCACAAAATAATAGAGAGACGGCACAAACAGAATTTACAAAATAATATTTAAAGGACTTTAAAAAGAATAAAGAAAAGAAAAGCTTGAGCAAGGAAAGAAACCTTGGCTATAGAATAACAATTAACAGCAATCCCATCAGAAACATCAGTCCGACATTTCCAACATCACCCTAATGAACGTTATTAGAATTCTGTGCTGTTTAAAGCGCAAGGTCACAATGAGCCGCAGGCCTTCCCTGCAGCAGACCTAAATTTGATGGCAGTCTGTTGTAGGGCAGGCACACTTGCATATCCATTATGATGGATTTGCCCAGCTGGTAAAGGGCTGCCTTGTGCAGGGCACATGGGGCAGTGTAGTGGAATGGCCGACAAAGAGGTAAAGAGAGAGAAAAAGAAAAAAGTACTACACTGGCAGGCAGGCAGACGGACGGTGCGGGAGGATATGCAGTGAAGGGCATTGAGCTATTGGTTGTCCTAAATGGATGTCTAAAAATCCCCTGATTTATAAAAAAACAAAGTTCCTTTGATTAAATGTTTATATGCAGAAACAGAGAAAGGTAAATATAAAAGCAAAGAAAGCGCATCTTCCGTTCGTTAAACAAAACTTTCGTTAAACAAAACGTCTGAATTAGTGTAAGCCACCCTAATTCGGGTTGTTCATAAGAGATTTACTTCATGAGGTAGAAATAGATAATAAACAAGAACAGTTGTGTCAAATATTTAAAATATTTCAATGTGTGCTTCAGTTTAAATGTTTAAAGTATAAATATTTTCAATTGTAATAGAAATTTGTCATTTTACACTCTGATGGAGGTTCATAGAGGGCTATACACCTAATAAAGGATCAAAAATCCAAAATTTCATATTTCTACTTGCTCACCTTGAAATATTCTAAAACAATATCCCACATCCTTATGTTTGAGACATGTCATTTTGAACCGTCTGCGAGTGGTAGAGGGTTAGGACCACCTGTAAAGAATCAAATATGAAAAATAAGATATTCATGATCTTCAACCCTGATATAGCAGAAAAACGACACTCCACATGTTTATATTACTGATCCCATTTTTATCAAAGTTTTGTGAAAAGGGGCAACTTTGGCTCCTTTTATCCCTTGTGAATCGCTGGGGACAGTTGATGTGTCATGCACAGCTTCAAGTCCTTCTGATCATTTGTGTTGAAGACACCTATTCATTTTCTCATTATCGTAAGGGTGAAACTGCTTGTGCAAGATTTGGTCCAAAAATTGCATAAAAATTAGTGTTTTTAGGGTTTAGAGGGGCAAAAATAGGGGGGAACCCCAACAAGCTTGAAGTCTTCCATAGCTAGACATCAAGACAAGTCAAATGGTATAACATATGTGGAGGTTTTCTTATACCACTCAGTCAGGACTGATGATTACACAGCATTCAGAAGTAATTCTTATAAGCACAAATTTGCACGGTAAAAATAGAAAGTCAAAATTAGCAATTCATAAATTTCCAAAATGCTATTAAAGACCAAAAGAAAGACGTATCCACATGTCAATTCCAAATTCCAGGATAGAAAGATATGGGTTCTGATCCCCAGCTGCAGTATTAGGGTGGCTTGCCCACATAGGCTTAATGTAAAAAAGATGAGAAGCATTCAGGAAAGGACTATTAGATGCATAATTAACAAAATGCAATCAATAACATTAATTGCTGTTATACATTAATAATATTACTTGAAACATGATATATTGACACAAGCATTCAGACCCTTCACTCATCACTTAGTTGTGGCAGCGATTTCTTCTAGGATTTGACATGACAGGCTTCACAAACCTAGATTTAGGGATGTTCTGCCATTCATGTTTGTAGGTTAGCTTGGATGAAGACCATCCATGGACGGCTATTTTTAGGTCCTTCCAGAGATGTTTAGTTGTATACAAGTCTGGGCTTTGGCAAGGCCACTCAAAAACATTCACAGTGTTGACCCATAACCACTCTTGTGTTGCCTTTGCTTTGTTCTTTGGGTCATTGTCCTGTTGGAAGGCGAACCTTTGGTTTATTCCAAGGTCCAGAGTGCTCTGGAGCAGGTTTTCATTAAGGTTATCTCTGTACTTTGCTCCATTCAGCTTTCTTGTCCCTCACTCCTCTCTCAGTTCCTGATGCTGCAACCCTTGTGCTTCACCATTAGAATGATATTGCACAGGTGATGAGCAGTTTCTAGTTTCCTCCAGACGTGATGCTAAAAACTGGGGTCAAACAGTACAATCTTGGTTTCATCGGACCAGAGAATCTTGTTTCTTTCAGTCTAATAGTCCTTTAGGTGTCATTTTACAAACTCCAAATGGGCTTCCATGTGTCTTTTACTGAGGAGAGACTTCTGTGTGGCAAATCCGTAATAAAGCTCAGATTAGTGAAGTGTTGCAATGTTTGTCGTCCTTCTGGAATTTTCTCTTGCTTCCACATAGACTCTGTGGAGCACAGCCAGAGTGAGCACCGGGTTCTCAGTCACCTCTCTTACCAAGGCCCGTCTCCCCCGATTGCTCGATTTGTTTGAGGAGCCAGCTATGTTGTTCTAGACTTAATAATAATAATTCTTTGCTTTTATATAGCGCTTTTTCTCACTACTGAAAGCGTTCAGCAATTGCAAGTTTAAGGGCCTTGCTCAAGGGCCCAACAGAGCAGAGTCCCTTTTGGCATTTGTGGGATTCGAACTGGCAACCTTCCAATTGCCAGTGCAGATCTCTAGCCTCAGAGCCACCACTCCGCTTCTACCTTTTAAAAATGAATTTTCGGCTATTGTGCCCTTTTGATTTTTCAGTGCTGCAGAAATTTATTTGTAGCCTTCCCCTGATGTTCACCTTGACACTATCTTGTCTCTGAGCTTTTTAGGAAATTCCTTCAACCTCATGAACTGGTTTTTGCTCACCTGTTGGACCTTCTGTAGACAGCTGGGGGCTTGTCCTAATCAGTCCAGTCAAGTGTACTGACACAGGTAGACTCCAAACGTCTCAATGATGACCAGTAGAATAGGATGACCCTGAGCCAAATTTCAGGTTTCATAGTGAAGGGTTTGAATATTTATGTCAATGGGATAGTTCAATTATTATTATTTTTTTAATAAATGTGTAAAAATTCCTAAAATCCTGTTTTGATCCAGCATTCTGGTATATTGAGTTTTGCTTGATGAGGGAAAAAATTGAAAAGTTAATTTAAACAATTTAAAATGAATTTAAACAATTTTAGAACAGCTGCAACATGACAACAAATAAAAAATTGAAGGGGTCTGAAGACTTTATGAAGGCACTATGTATAATCTGTAAGAAGTTGTGCTAAAACTTATTACATGCATGGTACATGTGTTATATTGTAATTAAACAAAGGACATGTCATAAAGGGTTGGGGCACCTAGTTGAACCCTATATATTGAACATACAGGGTAATTGAAGGTGAATTTGTAAACTAATGAACAGAAGTGATGTCTTCTTCAGACTGCCCTGAGATGGCATTGAGTCCGGTTTTCAAGATGGAGACCTGAAAGGGGCTGGCTCAGAAAAAGGCAGAAAACAGAAGGATCATCTATCAGTTCTGCAGAGAGGGGAAGAGAAAGGGCATTGGGCAACAGCACCACCCTCTGTTTTGGAGTGTAATAATCTTTAAATGAGCCCTGAGCTTGTATCCTAAACACATGTTTGAGACAATGTATACATTAAAATGAAACCAAAAAAGAAATAAATGTTTGGGGCACCAGGTATGACTCCATATATGTGAGTGTAAATGGGTGCTTCATAGGCTGTACTGGCGACTCATCCAGGGTGAGTCCGTTACCCCTGTTAGCAGCTCTTTTATTGGACATGAATGACTCGATTATTTCAGCAATGAATGACTGATCTCCAAACAGGGGTCTAGTAGGCTGTGCAGCGAAAATAGGACTACTCTGACATCTTTGAAGATACTTCTAAGTTGGCTTCACTTTGGCGTGACTTCAGTCCTAATCTGCCATGAATAAATCATGACTAAAACAGAAATCTTGTCGGTGTGCTTAATTGTCATACTGGAGAGTGTATTGAGATGTAACTCCTGCTGTTTCCACCCCGCCGTCCTTCCCTGACTCCTTCATCCTTCTGATTTTCACCATGATCTGATGGGCTGGCTGGTCCAGTTTCTTTCCTTTTCCTAACTGGATGCTGCCAGTGGGACATGTCGGGCCTGCTGGCTGCTGCTACCGTCAATCACTTTATCACCTTTTTTTCTTTCTTTTCCTTCCCTGTGTATCAAGTAGAGTTTTTTTTTTTTTTTTTTTTTTTTTTCCCCTCTCTTTCCCCTCTTGCTGATATTCTTATAGAAGCAGGTAACAAATGGCTACTGGCTGTAATCTTGGAATTACAGGAGAGCAAAACAATACATCTTGAGCCTCTCTGGAACAGCGAATGGATAATTTAATCTTGTAACATGAAGATTATTTTTGATTGGAATGGGGTTTGATCTGTTTGTCTCTTTAATGCGGCTCTAACCGGCTGACATTTTCACAGTATTTAATAAAAGCCGCACTTGATTCGCGGCCTTGTGACAATCTTTTATTTACTTGCCATGGATAAAACCATTAATTCATGGTAATTAATGAGTGAAGTGTCGAGGGCCAGGGTACACACGCATCCTCTGGGAGGCCTGAGGAAGAAACTCATTCATCTCGATTAGACGTACTTAACTTCAGCCTTTCCTGCACTATTTTAATAATAGCGTGCGACAAGAGACACAGCTACAGCATGCTCAAGCAGAGGCCGCCGCTGTTCACCTTGGGGACGAAACTCGAGCTTCTTTAGCTGGTGCACAATCCACTTAGAGCATTTATTACCACCACACCTCACAGACCCAAGATGGACAGAATGTAACATTCACAAAGGAAAGACAAGGACAGCTCACGGGGTCAGGCCTGAAAGTGGGCTACATGAGTGCCAAGGCAGATTCAGATCTCATCGTCACCATCACCATCTACTCTGTCATAAGACATCCGCAAGTAAGAGAACTGCAGCCCTCAGGACAAATGTGGAGCCATGGTACCTTCTGTTTTTACTTTGTGAACCTGAGGGAAAAGTTCAACTGCTATTAGCTCTGCCCAGGCATCTTAGTTTCAATTTTTCATTCATGAAGAACATTTAAATTCAAAATTTAAGAGGTAACTATTAATTATATAGTGCCTTTCACATATATTAGTCTATCTATTTTAGAATTAATCTACCTAAAAACCTCTATTGCATTAAAAAGAAAACCTTTCTGGGGTGCACTTACTTTTTCACAAGATGGAATAAGAAGAACAAACACACACAGCTGAGTTGTGATTCCCACACCAATGCAGTCACCCCAGCCTGCAATCTCATAGCATGCCTGATGAATTAATCGCCTCTTTTGACCGGGAAAATGCAGATAATGGTGACTCCATAATTAACTCCAGTTAGTTGAGTCACCGAATGTCACAAATTTTAAAAATGGATAGATAGAAGGAGAGATGGGCATGAAGAATCCCCACCTCCAGCCTGTCCAAAGTGAAAGATCTGTCGCTTAAGTAACAAAATAAATAAAATAAAACACAAAAAAGGAGATGTGATTAAGTAAGGTTCATCAAGAGTTGTCAGGCCTTATTGCTCAGGAGATCCCAGGGCGTTTGAATTTTAATTTTCTTTTCTAATAAAGCTAATGGCAGCCTAGAGGAAGGAGGAGAAGACGCCACTCTATTGGAGACACTCTTCCCCTAAGATGCTCTTCTCACTGCATTGTAAATTGTGAATATCAATTTGTTCTGTTTTGTCAGCTTTTCGCAAAAACAAACTCAATCTGAGTAAAATGGCAGAGGCAGCAGAAAAGAATGGAGGTCGAGCTTCCGCCGCAGGGGGTTGGACAGAGATCTGCTTTTTGGGGCTTCTTGGCCCAGTAAAACTGCCTCATATGGCTTGTGTAGTTTGACTCTTCATTTTCATTGGACGAATTGTATTGGAGGGAAGGGCATTGGGTAGTGGTGGGTACTGATAGTGGCGTCACACTGCTTGAGACGGTAAAAAAAGTGAGACGGTCAAGTGCTCAAACCACCATAAGAAGGGCCCAGGAGGAGCTCATGAGAGAAGGATCTTTACTGACTTATACAGTACATGAAGTAACATAAATATCTCAAGAAGAGGCGTATTAGAGAATAATAAACAAAAATTAAATTTAATAACTTTTATGTCTTCATATAAACTTCTCAGTTTTTGAAGGTTGTTTTGGGGGTTTACGAATATGGAGATTAAGAATTAATTATTACACACATTCTAGAAAGTTGATTCAGTTCTTCTGGACATAGTTCTTTTCCAGGGAGATTCGTTACATCACTCATCCAAGTGACTTCCTCAGTCTCAGTTGACTGCAGGTTTCTCCAACCGTATAAACGGTACCTTTTGCTTAATGACCGAAACTAGCACCATTGACTAACAATGGGCCATGTGATCAATGATATGCAAATTGTCCATTGATCAATGGCCATGAGTACCATTCACAGAGAGTTGGGAAATGGCTGCAATTACAGCATTGTAACATGGTGAAAGATGTACCCTTAGGCCCCCTCCTCGGTTCAGAGATGGTCATTCCTTTTTCACGTAAATGGCCTCCTCCTTGACTCCTCGCTTAAACCAGCGTTCCTCCCTGTCCAGGATGTGCACATCTTCATCACTGAAAGAGTGACCACTGTCCTGTAGGTGTAAATAGACTGCGGAGTCCTGGCCTGACGAGGTAGCTCTTCTGTGTTGTGCTATCCGCTTCGCCAGTGGTTGTTTGGTTTCCCCGATGTATAATTCACGGCAATCCTCTTGGCACTTAACTGTGTAAACTATATTATTCTGTCTGTGCCGGGGCAACCGATCCTTGGGGTGGAACAATTTTTGCCGTAGCGTGTTTTGGAGTTTGAAAACCACCGAGACCTGGTGTTTTGAAAATGTGTCTCGGCTATTCCGATACTCCTGACACATAAGGGATCACCAAAGGTTTTCACTTAGGCAGCGGTTGTCCTTCCTCTCTCCTCTCCTCTCCTTCTTTCCTTACCTGGATTATTGAGCATGCATCGAGATATTACACACATCACAAAGTCACTTTTGTATTAATTACATTTTGGTGTTTATTGATGCCATTTTGATGATCAATTGCTAGGGGCATGGATTTGTAAGTTGCATAACAATTTTGTTCCTAAGTGATGGTATAAAAGCCAGTATTGATCGATGTAAAAAACAAAACAAACCAAAAAAAAAAAACAATAAAGCAATATGAAACCAAAGCCCAATACAAAGCACAATAATTGTGGCCAAGAGGACAAAAGGGTCAAAACTGAAAGTACATGTGAGTGAAGAACACTAAGATAAATTATGAATATTTCAGAAATTTGGTATCCACAGTTCAGATAAGGATTTGCACACATAGCTATCCTTCTGTCCCATTGTGTTGATTATCCATGGGTCCCGACCTCAGAGGCCACACTATTAGCAAAGCTGGAAGCAGATCTAACAATGGCAAAAACACAGGGTGGCCTTTGAGGACCCAAAATCATACCAAATGATGACAGGACCTGTGTATACCAAAGCCTGCAGTTGGTAGTTGGGGTGAGGCTATTCTTGGACAGGCTTATTTTTGAGGCCTCATGCTTCTTGACAGCTCATTTGACAATAGTCATTGTCATGCACGTGTATTGGAGGCTTAGAGCATGATGACACAATGGGGACTGGTTGTGTGACTGTACATGTGCTAACCACTCCTCCTTTTTCAGATCAAAGATGTGGATTATGTCAAAAAAAATGCTCACAGAAGTTCATGTTATTGAGTGTGTTTGCATACACTTTAACAACTTGGTAACACAAAGAAAACTGGTTTCTAAAATGGCAGGTAAGAAGACACAAAGATCATAAAGGTTTGGGCACCATTAGGTGTTTCCCGTCTAACTGAAAGGTCTTTTAGGGGGGGAGAATGATCTATTACACTGATGGAGAATGTTGGTGAAGCCAGTTTTCAGGTGAGGCAGGTGGAAGAGCAGGTTTCGGGAGGCCAAGAACCAGAAATGGCGTCATGGATGTTCGTTTGCCAATCTTACACTCTGCAGAGAGAGGAATAGAGGCAGTATGAGACGACATCAGCCAGAGACCTGAGGTGGGATTATTATTTGACAAGCCCTGAAGCAGTCTCCCAAGTACAAGTGTGAAACCAGGTTAAAACACATAGACTTCTCTGAGAGTAACCTGATTATGTTGCCATGTAAACGCATGTTTTTTGCACTCTGTTCACCTGCCAATGTATTAGCTTCACACATGCAGCCACTGCTATTAGTGTCCACCAAATAAATTTCTTGAGGCAAATGCTGAGACCATCACATTATTCATTCACCTGATAATCTGTCTTGATATTTCCGAAATCACTATATGTATGTTGATGAGCTGACTGTATAGTGCTAAGCTCAGCAGCACAATCTTGGGAGCAGTGTTTGGGGGTAATGCACTCAAAATAATGTGTTATGTAGTCGGATTACTTTTTAAAGTAACAAGTAACCTAATGAAATATTTATTTTATTGAAATATTTGTGGTTTTATTATCACAGAAGCACTGGGGGTAAGGCAAGAAGCACACATACCAGTATGGTGCTGCTTTGTAGGGCTAAATTACATAGCCAAGCAGAAATGAGTGAGCTGCATACAGTCTAGCAACAGAAACATGTTAATAAAGCTTCAGTTTAATTTTCATCCAGCTTTTGCAATAGATGTTATGGCTACCAGCGGGCACTGCAACTCCCAAACTTCCAACATTTAGGCTTAGGCACAAGTTCACAATTTATAAAAAATGTATTTGTGTGAAGCTGTTATCGGTAGAGTTTCCCACAGCACAATAACCCACACAAATCTAATGCACAGCAATAGTTTGTCCCTCTGACACCTTTGTCTCCTTCTGTGCTCCTTATAGCAAGGTTTGTCCACCTTTTCCCTATTCTGGCTCCTATAATGAAGTGGGGCTGCTCTTTTTATATAAAACCCGGGAATACTTCTGGTGTCCCAAAGCTGTGGCCTGGGAGCACTTCTGGGTTTGGCTGTGTGACCCTCATGTGCCCCCTGGTGGCACTCATGGAACCCAACAGGGCAACGAGCTACAATTCCCAGTGTGCCCTTTGGGAATCCGTGGTGGCACCATAACACAGGGTTTGGGGGGGGGGGGGGAAGAGATACTGTCATCTAGCAGCTTGGAGGAGACAATGCCCCGAATAAGCTGCCTTCTCCCATCTTTCCATGCTGTAGTCATCCCAGATGGGTAAGAATCCCAGTACAGCTCCAGTTGGGATGCCAGTCCTCGTGTGACTTCTCTCACAATGGGTTGAAACAGTCTGATAGGGTAATGCAGCGGGCAGTGTTCATACCTTTAACCGTCGGTAGCTTATGTCAAGAATGTGAAAAGGGAGGAATGTTGTTTACTTCTCAGCGCATGAGGACTAAACATTATTTATGAAAAAGCAACATTTATTTCTATAGCACATTTTCATGCAAATGATGTAGCTCAACGCGCTTTACGCAATGTCAAAGAAGTAGTTACATGCAAAGAAAAAGAATTACAATTAGATAAGAATAATAATGCTTAAATAGTACAGAGAAAATAAATAATGCACGTTTACATAAGATAGATATATAATCGAGAATAAGAGAGTCTTTAAATGTAGAACTGTTTTTTTGAAATCTCAAAGTGACATTCTGAAGGTAAGGTCAGCTGGCAAGGGTGGACAGAAAAAAAATCTTTTGGGGTTCCAAGCCTAAAGATCACCTAACTCCCACTGGGCAGTCAGTCTAGCATAAATGTTCTGAAGTTGTTCTTTATTTTATTTTATTTTTTTTTTAGGCTTCATTTTAGAGGACTCAATGCAGTGGGTCTCATGACAGGTTGGGGTATCCACTTTCATTTAAACATCACAGGTGGCTGCACAGGACTTTGATAAGGTGGAGGTAGCACAGAATGCCACTGTAGAAGAACCATAAAAGAAAATAGAAAAAGGAAAGAATAACAGTATGGTCTTTCTGTGCATATCTAGTTGATTAAGGGCAGGACTAAAGTGTAGTTACAAAAAGGCCAAATTATTATTTTTTTAATGATCCACAGTGTTAGCCTCTCTGTTGGTAAAGTATTCCACATTTTTGGTGCATAATGACAAAAAGCTACCCAAGCATTTCTTTTATGTTTGGCTCTTGGAGTAACAAGCAGACCGCTGTTGGAAGATCCAAGTTTATGACTTGGAATGTAGGGGTACAGGCACTTCAAAAAGTAGGAAGGAGCTAAGATTAATTTTTAAAGCTTTATGTACCATTTGCATTTTAAAGTCAATTCTAAAAGACACAGATAACCAATGTAAAGATGCTAAAACTGGTGAAATGTGCTCAGATTTTATTTTTCAAAATTCTTGTTGCTGCATTCTGGACTAACTGCAACCGATTGATTTCTTTCTTAGGTAGACCAGTTAGGAGTGCGTTGCAGTAATCTAGTGACTACAAACAAAATAAAAGAAGATTATCACAGGCTTGATGCTTGTCTTTGGCCGATGTTGATTATGATGTTTCTGTTTTATTGACGTCGGAGCTTTTTGCCGAAGGAGAACTCCAGAAGCGTACTTTTGCATGTTTTTAAGAAACTAGATTTCTGTTACTCCCCTTATCCCAGTTTTGTGTGTGCATGTAAATGCACTGTTTGAAATTTTTGTTTTTAAGATTTTTACTTTAAGGCCATGGCATATGATTTTCAGTTGTAACTTTCATTTACATAATCTTAGCCACTCTGATACAATTGTTGGTGTGAGCTTGTGAAACCAGTCACGTAATGTGACATGCTCCTTTGATCAACTGAAGAGCCTTCAGCAGCCCCAGCCTGCAAACTGACCTTGAGAAAGAGTTTAGTTAAAATGGACAGGGTGGGGTTGCGTCTTCATTTATGGGTGTAGAACTAAAAGCGTGAGGACATGATTACCTTTCTCAGATTCTATCTGCATCACTCTTTAGATGGCTCAAGTTTCTAGTCTTGACCCCGGCTTTGTCCTTTCTTACAGCATGGTTCTGACAAGCCCTCTAATTGGACATCTTCCATAAACCCATTGGCTCAACGCCGCTCGGCTGATCCTTTGAGACTCCGAGAGGGATTACATACCAAGAGGGTAAAAGCTCGAAGCACAGCAGGGATTTTAACCGGTATCCCCTGGAGAAGCTGGATTGTTACTTCTTGTCTGTCGTGCTAATTGTCACAAATTGCACTTATGAATTGTTTTATGTGACTAATGAGGGGGCAACAAAGTGAGAAGTGGGAAATGTGGTCTGCAATAAATCAGCTGGGGTCTTTTCTCTGGCTTCTGTTTCTTGTCCACTTTTCTATTTTTGTGAAATGTGAATTCATATTTTTCACTGTTATTACTGTTCATTTCATTTTTGATTCTATAATTGTGTACGGTCCCTATAAATGTTCTTGTATTCCTTGTTCATTTGTGGTGGAGTCCCAGTAGGCAGTACCACCTTGACATCACTGCTACTGGATTCCCTCTCTAGCTTTGAAGGATTCAGTTATGGGTGGAGCCACAGTAATCGGGGCCACCTTGACATCACTGCTACAGGGCTCTCCCTCTGGCAATTAAGGGTTCATTTGTGGTTGGAGACCCAGGAGGTGAGGCCACCCTGAGATCATTGCTACTGGAATGCATTGCATTTTTCATTCCAACACATGGCACATCTCAAACATTAACACTGCTTTTACTATTTCCATTCCAAATGACCTATAACCGAGGCATATGCATTGCATGGTGCACTGCAATTAACGCTGTGGTCTATATTGATTACTGTAGGTTTCAACTCAGCTTAGACTGGGTAGCACAGCTAGTAATGTAAATATTAGACCATCTGCTGTAGGGATTTCAAGTCTGAGAGGTTGCACCTTTATAGGAAGAGCAAGTGCAGTAGAAATAAGACATCATTGCAGTGCCTACCAAAGTGCTTTTGGAGTCCTAGGCGGGGTGGACAGATATTGTCCCTCATTGTCCAAATCGGGTAGTCACTATTATTAGACTTTGATAACCTGTAGATGTGGAGGCGGGGGTAGGGTGTGGGGTTGGTTTGCTCCCCCTCAATGTCAAAAGCGCATGCCCTTTCAGTAGCAGAAATGGCACCCCTTTGTGTTTATATCATGGACTTTAAGGAGCTTGTGCCCCTTGGTATACTTTAATAAACGGCACCCAGCAGAGTAACAACACCCTCATACTATCATCAGAGTTCGACGATCGGGGTGGATTTGGGGGTATTCCTCCTTGATGGCTGGAGCCCCACCCCCGACAAATATAACCGTGTCATAGGCTACCATCTATGTTGCCCAATTGATTGACTGGCTCTGCATCATTGGCTGGGAAGTGGCACATAACCAAAAGGTCAATAAGCCTTCATGTGTCTCTGGGACGCCCGTGCATTGTTAGTGCCAAAGATAGTGAGTCCCTATGTGGAGTACTGTGGAGTGATTGGCAGTGAAGGAAATCATTCATACAGTACTTATGTGAATAGGATGTTTGTGTGTGTAATTTTAAGGTGCCAGAGTAGACCAGTCTAGTATCAAGCATGGAGAGACTTGCTCATCCCTCAGTAATACACCTGGGAAGAGCTTAAATGTGGACAGGGAGAACACAAAAGCTCAACATGGAGTGTGACCCAGCTGTTGTTTGAATTTGTGTCTCTGGAGCGGTGAGGCAACATCTTGAACGTCAGCACCGCCCCGATTTTCTTCCGATTGCTCCAAATAATTGTGATTCTCTAAGGAGCTGTGCTAGTGCTGCTGTATGCCTACTTCATTTTGACTTGTTTTTCCTGCAGAGTTGAAATTAGGGTGAAGACTGCAGTGTCAAGTTTTGTATGCCGAGGAAGACGAGGCGAACATCAGGATTACCAAATTCTCTAATGAGGCCCTTTCTAACCTTCTGCTCGTACTTCTGTTTGCACCCTCATGGCCCGCGCGGATTGTGAAGTCTTGTTACTAATTACGTATTCTTCATGCTTGCCAATTTCACATTCTGTATCATTGGCATAATGGTCTTGAGATCAACATGGCCAGCCGAGTATCCATTTTTTTCAGTCCCCCCCCCCCCCCCCCCATAATGCCCTCACTATTTTTTTTCGTTTCCATTCCTATTTTCTCTGTTTCAAGTGTGTTCACCGTGAGGTTGTCAGCAGGTGGTGGCTGAAAAGGGCGAGTGGATTTTTTTTTTCCTTCGCTCTGTCTCTTTCTGGCTTTGAGGTCCTAATTATTAGTCCACGTTTTCTTTGTGGCTTCTTTTTTTTTTTCCATAAGAAATGACAGCAGGCCTTCAGAATATACGAGGAGTTCAAGAGTACCGAGTAGTCGTCGACATCCTCCTAACTGTGTGTTGTGTCTTCTCTTCACTCTCAATTAAACACCATTGTTATTCCCAACACATCTCAGGCAGCAAACTAAACTTCGCTTCCCTGCTGACATTACAAGTGAGTTGGAATCCAAGTGTCATTGGGGTCACTGTGAGAATTTGGAGCAGCACCTGAAAGGATTGCCTGGGATGCCTAAATATATTAGTGACCTTGGAGCTGGAGGATAGGGAGCCATAGGTATGTGGTGTGACGGGGGGCATCACTGTGGGACACGCTAACCCAAAATGAAATACCAAAAATGAGCTCCACATAAAAAAACAGGGTGGGCTGAATGTAGGGAGAACACGAGAGGAGAGATGAGTTTAGGTAGAGCATACCATTTCAATATGATAGGTGATTAAAGGGAGAGTGCAAAGTATCAACAGGAGCAGTGAGTATAGGTAGAGCACAAGGTACCAATATGAGACATGAGTGTAGGGAGAGCACAGTGCATCAGCAGTAGGGATGAGTATAAGGGGAGTAGAATGCATTGGCAGAAGGGTTAAATATAGGGAAAGCACACAGTACCAACATGGTAGCTGATTAAAGGGAGAGCATAAAGTATCAACAGGAGGAATGAGTACAGGGAGAGCACAAATTACAAATATGAGAAAGCAGTACAGGGAGAGCACAAAATTTTAATATGATAGTTGAAATGAGGGCACAACATATCAAAGGAGACGCAAGTATAGGAACAGCACAAAGTACCAATAAATGATAGGAGTGTAGGGGAGAGCACAGTGTACCAGCAAGGAGGAGTATAAGAAGAGCACACCGTGTCAACAAGGGGAACGATGACAGGGAGAGCACAATACATCAACAGGAAAGACGAGTATAAAGAAAATACAAAGTATCAAAGTGAGAGATGACTAAAAGTAGTATGCAATACATAATCAGGAGGGATGAGTATAGGGATAGCACCCATTATTTGTGGGGGAATGAGTACAGGGAGAACAAATGGTATCAACATGACAATTGGTTAAAGGAAAATCACAATGCATCTACTGGAGGGATGAGTGGTGGGAGGTTACAAGGTATCAATATAAGAGATGACTACAGGATGAACATAATGCATCAGCAGGGGGGATGAGTATAAGGAGAGTACACATTGTCAACAGTAGGAATGAGTACAGAGAGAATACAAGGTATCAATATGAGTTTTGAGTAAAGGGAGAACACAATATATCAACAGGAGGAATGAGTGTAGGGAAAACAAAAGGTATCAACATTAAACATGATGATAATACTGAGGCCATAATGCATCAGCAGGAGGGATAAATATAGGGAGGATATAAGGTATCCGTATGAGAGATGACTAAAAGGAGAGCACGATGCATCTGCAGGATGGATGTGTATAGGGAGAGCACACAATATTATCAGAATGAATGATTATATGGAGGATACACAAGGTATTGACATGAGGGATGACTTAAAGGAGAACACAGTGCAGCAGCACAAGGGATGTGTATAGGGAGAACATACCCTATCAACAGAAGGAATGAGTGTAGGGAGGTAGATAGAAGTATCGACATTACAGTTGACTAAAGGGAGAGCACAATGCATGAGCAGGACTGATGAGTAAAGAGAGAGCACACAGTGTTAACAGGTGGAATGACTGTAGGCAAAACACAAGATGTCAATATGAGAGATGACTGAACGTATGTATAGGGAGAGCCTCTTGACCACAATTGGGGGGAAAAAAGGAGCGCCTCTGTGTCATTTGGCATTCTCAACAATCTAATTTGAGGCATGGCTGATGTAATTCTCTTCCCTTCATGCTAGAGGAACTCTCCCTGCTTGTCCACATAATCCTTAAGGGCACTTGAAGATGCTTTGGTGAATTCCTCTGTTTGTGGTAAGACTGGATGGAAGTAAAAGTTTGCAAATAAAAGGCAATCCTAGACAGAGAGCAACCCGCCAGTAGAGGTCCCTGGGGTTGAATATGTGGTGTACAGTAAGGACAGGGAGATAGGTGAGAGGTCACAGCTGTCAGATACTGTATATGGCTGGTTGTGGCATTTCCACAAAGAAAAAGTTCATTTTTTTTATTTTTAAGAAGTTTGCAAAGTGTGTTAAACCCCATTTTTTGCTTTGTCATTCTGGGGAATTAGGTATTGCTTGATGAGGAAAAATTGAATTTAGATGATTTTAATGTAAGGCTGTAACTTAAGAAAAAGTGAACAAAGTGAAGGGGTTCCATAGACTTTCTGAAGGCACTGCGCATTGTGTATGAAAGGCTAATATTTCATAAGCAGGCTTTCTATTTGAGTGTAAAGATTATTAAATACACAGACCATGGTGACGCTCTGAATATCATCGGTCTTCACTGCTGCCTACTTTTGCGTTAGCTGGTGGGTTGATGTGGGTATGTGTGCCCTACAGCTTAGCTATTAGCTAAACAATCAAGCCTGATGGACTGAATGTTCTCCTCTCACTTGTCGGATTTCTTTATGTTCTTTTCTATGATGGCATCTCTTCCAGGGTGGTTCTTGCCTTATGCGTGATGCTGTTGGAATCGGCTACAGCTCCTGGCAAAGCTGTGCCTTTGAGATGGATAGGTGGATGGATGAATGCTCTTCACTTTATGTGCAAATGGGCACAATTTGGTAAAGTCCAGTTTGTTGTCTGTCACTCATGACTTGGCACCACATCTTGTTTTCTTGTCGAAAGCTAAAGTCTGGAATTAAGAGCTCTGCTCTCACGGAGAATTTCAGAATGCCTTTGAACCATAAATATCATTTCTTAACGTTCACCCATGGGGCACTGCAATTGGACATACTGTTTTTTTAAAAAAAATACATTTTTGGAAACATTGCGGCCCAGTGGAGTCGCAATGCACAGGCGTTTACTAGATGATGTAGCCCAGTGGGGCTTTGTGAGTCACGCTGCATTTGAAAGAACTTTCTGAGGTATGGAATCCCCCCTTGTAAAAGCGCTCCCAGCATGCAACAAGCTTTAGATGGATTGTGCTGTCCTCCATGTAAGATCCTGTAATGCCCGCTGCTTGCTATACCAGCACGGGGAAAACTTATTGGATTGCTTTCATAAGGAAAAAGAGAGCTAATAGCTGCCAATAGAATTTGAGATTTATTCTCCCGAGCAGAAATGACTTTGTATTTACTGAAAAAGCTGAGGCCTGAGTGATTTATTGAATGTCTCTCTTCAGCGGCTACAACTGCAGAGATAAACATAATATATTCCTCTACTCCTACACAGAGCAATCACTTTTTTAACATTACAAAATGTTGGAATCCAAAGACGGCAGTGATGCTCAAGAAATAGAATACCACCGCTGCCACCACCGCCACAAACCCCCCCCATCCCCGCACTATTGTGTGGTTGTCAGCCAACAAACCTGATAACAAAGATGTGAGGAAAATCATTTCAAACACACAGGAAAACAACAGTGTGGTATATCATTCGGGGCTTTATAAGAAATAATTCAAACAGGTTTTCAGAGTGACACCATAAAAAATAGCTTGCCAGCTGTGTTGGGTCACCCCACGGTTCATGTCTATGGAGGCCCTTTCATTTCTTTATATGCTTTCTAAAAAATCATGGTTGCAATTTCATTCACGTCCATTTGCAATAATATAATTTTATAATGGTGCAATCAACACTACATTAGGCTGTGATAGACACAGATTGACTGACACCTCCGCCAAAATGGAAGGTGTTATGTTACCCATCCAGGATGCTTCAGCATCACAGTCAGGAGGCCAGCATTATGGGTAGACAATCAGGATGGTTGGTCATCCTGGCCAGGATGGATGCACCTCCCAGGCCTCAGGTGTGAATAATGGACATATTCCTTGAGTGGAAGTTTCTGCATTATGGTAGGTGGCAGGGCTCCTATGATGTACTGCCAGTTTGGACTTCTTCAGGAGTTCATGGGAACTGTAGTTTGGGAAGATCTGCCCTGTTGGGTTCAACCAGAGGGTACAGCTGGGAGAGGACTCCCTTTTTTCATGGCTATGATGCTCCCAGGTCCAGCATAAAAGGAGCTGCTCAGCCTCATCCAGGTATGTTGGCATCAGGAGAGGAGAACAGCACTCACCTGGGTGAGAGAGAGAGAGAGAAAGAAAGAAAGGAAGGGTATGATCTGAAGAAGCCTGTTTGAAGGTAATTGTTAAAACAATTACTCATTTGAGTCCAGGACTACTGTTTGGATAGTTCTGCCAGGGGTTTGGTGCTCTGCTACACACCCCTGGTGGACACAAGGGATAAATGTTTTGACCATAAAAGTCAATTACGCAGGTGGCACTCAATTAAACAATGAGGTGAAACTGTTTTACTTAGTGATCACAAGGGGGCACACAAACAATGAAATTCAACTGTTTTATTTACTTAGTGAACACAAGGGGGCGCTCAATTAAACAAGACGTAATACTCTTTATTTAGTGTCCACAAGGGGACCACTCCATTAAACAGTGAGGTGAAACTTTTGTTTATTTACCAACCCCCTTGTGACCACTAGGGAGCATAGCGAGGCCCAAATCCCAGACATAACTATTCAAACAACAGCCTTGTGTTCAAATGAGTAGGTTTTTTTAACAAATATTGTACGCAGAAAAGTACTCGGTCAGTTACATAGTTCTTCTGGACTGAGGCCCATTGTCTTAGGAAATTTCCCAGGTCACATAGGTATTTAAAATGTCATTTTCTAACCATTTTTGTTAATCTAGACCAGGATCTTCTGGGGATTCTAAAGCCTATTCCAGCTAGCATAGGGCGTAAGGCAGGAACAAACTCTGGGCAGATTACCAGTCCATCACAGGGTGAGCACACATATACACACACCACGGCCAATTTAGCATTATCATTTCATCAAACCTGCATATCATTCAATAATGTTATTATTTATTTTATTTCTTTTCAAATCAATGAATAAATAAACAAACCAGATCTTTGATTTTGGTGGGTCTTTTGTTGGTAGATCTGGTGTCTCTCGGTTTTTACCTCGGGTAGTTTTTTTTGAATTTGCATGTCTCCTTGTCCTTTTAGTAAAAAAAAAAAAAAAAAAAAAAATTCTCATTGAGCCAATAAAGTGGGCTGGCAGTGCTTTAGTGTATGACAACCCTGCACTGCTGTGACACGAGAATGGACTTTCAAGTAACTGGTGTGATTTGCTTTCTTAGTGATTCAGCATGTATTAAGTAATGCCTGTTCTAGTTGGAAAGATAAGATCTTGATAACCTAAGCATGCAAGGACAAATACAAGTTTCTAGAACTGTTCTTATGTGAAGCTGAGTTGGTAGATGTTTCAGGAACATAAGTCATGCTAAACAGGGTTGGTCAAAGGACATGAGGCCTGAACATGACAGGGGAGATGGTCCTTACACTCTACACACTGACATTCCACTGGCCCCAGAGGTGCTTCAAGAAAGAACAAGACCAGTACAAATTCAGACTAATAAAGAAGCCCAAGGGTGTCTGTCAATACAGAGACCCATCATCCTACTAGGATCATAACCTGGTTCTGCTTCAGCCTCACTATAAACCAAAAGTTAGAGTCCTACCTGTAACCACACGATCATTCAGGAAGTGGACTCCGGAGGCTGAGAATACTCTGAAAGAATGTTTTGGAACTACAGACTGGGATATCCTGCAGGGATCTCATAGTGAGAACATTGAGGAAGTTGTTGACTGCACTACTGACTACATCAACTTCTGTATGGACATTGTAGTTCCAGTAAGAACAGTACGCTGCTATGCTAACAACAAGCCATGGATTACAAGTGACATCAAGGGCCTTTTGAATCAGAAGAAAAGGGCTTTTTAAGACTGTGATCAGCATGAGCTCAAGCGCGTGCAGAAGGAACTCCGAGTCCAACTCAGGGCGGCGAAGGAGCAGTACAGGAGAAAGCTGGAGCAGAAGTTGCAGAATAACAGCATGAAGGAAGTGTGGGATGGGATGAAGATCATCACTGGCTGCAGCTCGAAGCGGGGTGCCACCATTGAGAGAGACGTGAAGAGAGCAAACCAAATGAACAACTTTTTTAACAGGTTTGACCACCCTAACCCACTCTCACTCTCACACATCCTTCTGCTGATACCAGCATAGGAAAGACATCCCCACCCATAATTACATAATTACAACAGCGCAAGTGAGTAGAGAGCTGAGGAGACTTCATCTGGACCCGCTGCTTTGCTGGCACGGAGTATCGCCACGACTGCTGAAGGTCTGTGCATCGGAGCTGGGGGGTCCTCTACAGCACATCTTCAACCTGAGCCTGGAACAGGGGAGAGTCCCGAGGCTTTGGAAAACATCTTGTATCACCCCAGTCCCAAAGGTATCACGTCCTAGTGAGCTGAATGACTTTCGGCCTGTTGCTCTGACATCACATGTGATGAAGACCATGGAGAGGCTGCTGCTTCACCACCTTAGGCCACAGGTTCAACACGCCCTTGACCCTCTGCAGTTTGCATATCAGGAGAAGGTGGGAGCAGAAGATGCCATCATCTATATGCTACATCGATCCCTCTCACTTGGACAGAGGCAGTGGTGCTGTAAGAATTATGTTTCTAGACTTCTCTAGCGCCTTCAACACAATCCAACCTCTGCTCCTTAGGGACAAGCTGACAGAGATGGGATTAGATTCATACCTAGTGGCATGGATCGTGGACTATCTTAAAGACAGACCTCAGTATGTGCGTCTTGGGAACTGCACGTCTGACATTGTGGTCAGCAACACAGGAGCGCCACAAGGGACTGTACTTTCTCCGGTCCTGTTCAGCCTATATACATCGGACTTCCAATACAACTTGGAGTCCTGCCATGTGCAAAAGTTCGCTGATGACACTGCTATCGTGGGCTGTATCAGGAATGGGCTGGAGAAGGAGTATAGGGACCTAATCAATGACTTTGTTAAATGGTCCGACTCAAACCACCTACACCTGAACACCAGCAAAACCAAGGAGCTGGTGGTGGATTTTAGGAGGCCCAGACCCCTCATAGACCCAGTGATCATCAAAGGTGACTGTGTGCAGATGGTGCAGACCTATAAATATCTGGGAGTGCAGCTGGATGATATATTAGACTGGACTGCCAATACTGATGCGCTGTGCAAGAAAGGACAAAGCCGGTTATACTTCCTTAGAAGGCTGGCTTCCTTCAACATCTGCAATAAGATGCTGCAGATGTTCTATCAAACAGTTGTGGCGAGCGCCCTCTTCTACGCAGTGGTGTGCTGGGGAGGCAGCATTAAGAGGAAAGACGCCTCACGCCTGGACAAACTGGTGAGGAAGGCAGGATCTATTGTTGGCATAGAGCTGGACAGTTTAACATCTGTGGCAGAGCGAAGGGCGCTCAGCAGGCTCCTATCAATTATGGAGAATCCACTGCATCCACTAAATAATGTCATCTCCAGACAGAAGAGCAGCTTCAGTGACAGACTGCTGTCACTGTCCTGCTCCACAGACAGATTGAGGAGATCGTTCCTCCCCCAAACTATGCGACTCGTTAATTCCACCAGGGGGGGGTAAACGTTAATATTTAACATTATACATAGTTATTGTCTGTTTTTTCACCTGTATTATTATCATTCTTTAATTTAATATTATTTATTGTATCAGTATGCTGCTGCTGAAGAATGTGAATTTCCCATTGGGATTAATAAAGTATCTATCTATCTATCTAGGACGAAGAGCCACCTGGTTATCTAGGCATACTGGATGCTCTGCCT